>NW_015552625.1:4350342-4357446 GCF_001515605.1 Sinocyclocheilus anshuiensis | reverse complement strand
CAAAAATTTTCTTGAGCATCAAATCAGCATATTAGAATTTCTGAAGGATCATGTGACATCACAAAAATAAATTACATTTTAAAATATTTTAAAATAGAAAAGTTATTGTAAATTGTAATAATATTTGCAATTATATACACACAATATTACTATTTTTACTGTATTTGTGATTGAATTAATTTGCATATGAGACGTTTTGCAAACTTTCAAAAACATAAAATCTTACCTATATCACCACGTTATATTATATTAATTATAATATAATATAATATATTCATCATTCACTCCTCACTGTTAACACTCTTAACAAGCTAAAACCTAATACCCTTGAAAGGCACCATATCCACAAGTTATGGCCATTCACTCTCATTTCAAAAAGTACAAACCGTCTCTCTCTCCCAACGGAGTGATCGAACCCCGTGCAAAAACTAACACTGGGAACACAGAGAACTCTCTAAAGGGACATATAAACTCACTCCTCTTGGGCAACACAAAGTACTTTTGCAGTAAAATTCCAGTACCACTCATAGTGTTTTTCTTCTGTAGGATGGTAGGCTAATTAGATTTTACTGCAACCATACCGCAATATTGGCTTCATGGGAAATCCACACAACTAACACGAAGCTTTTACAAGCATACAGAACAGGCTTTCAATGATTCAATCATGAAGTTCAGTGTCCAGGCACATTAGTGGTATGTTCATTTGCGTGTGTTTGATGACGGCAGCAGTGGGTGCAGTTGGAACACTCTTCAAGTGTGGAAGTTGTGTGTGGCTGTGGAAGTTGTAGGACTTGTCTTTGATTTACTGTAAAGGAGAGAAGTGTTCTGCTCTTGGCTGGAGGAGCTGTTATATGCAGTTTAACAGTGTGCGTCTCTTTGACATGTCCATTTAAATTTGCCTCATTCTCCTGTGTGGACAATTAGTAAAACACTGAAGCAACGGCGGTCTAGAATCCCTTAAATCCAAGCACAAAGTTTAGTAAGTTCAGTGTTCAATCTGACATTAAAGTCAATGGTTGCAAACATTTCTTTCCTCAAAAAGAGCAGATGCCAAAAGCAAAGCAAGTTCACAAACACTAAGTTGGTATGGTGATCATATGTCAATCACTGCAGTTTCAGGAGTGACTCCAGAATTCTGTTCACACTCTAAATGATCATTTAGAGCAGCGATTCTCAACCTTATTGACTGACTCCAAAGCCACCCATTGTTCACAACAATATTCAAAGACCCCGTGACTTTTCAAATTGTTCATGATTTACGGATAAAGATTAAGGATAAGGATTTTTAAAAGAAATATGAAAAAAATAATTTTAAGACTTTTCAATTTCCATGAGTTTACCAGGTCTAGAAATCACACTTTTACAATTTCTCATATATTCACGTTTTCCGAGACTTCTTGTTCCAAGAATCCTGGTTCTTCAATGAAAAACAGTCAATAAAATAAGTAATATCTTGATTTTAAATTGTTTTAGCTTTTTTAATTATTGTTTTGTCTCATTTTAAGCCATCTTGAGGCCCACTTAAACATTTACTGAGGCCCTCTAGTGGACCCTGGCTCCCTGGTTGAGAACCAGTGATTTGGGGGATTCACGCTTGCATTTAAACACAACTGTCACTTCCAAAATTTTCCAGTATGTATGTGGGTTTGGTACAGTGGTACTCTGCCCTGGGTTTCTGCATTCATCACATCATAAACTGCCAGTTTCAAAACCCATTCTCCACATATAATCATCGCCAAAGACATTGCATGGTTGGACCAGATGTATAAATTACATCTAAGCCCTGTGCTTTTCTTAATTCAGCTAATGAAAAAACATGTAATGGGAAAGATTGAGAAATGTTTTAACATAAAATGCAGCACATGCACATAAATCCACACACATGTTCTTTATCTGACTTTAGGAAATGCAGCTCTGATAAAATCCCAGAAAATGGTCTGGTGAAATCTGTAAATAAGATAAGAGTTTCACACACATGGCCATATAGTCAGTGGTAAAGACCAGCTGTTCTAAAGACATTAAAAGACATTAAACAAAAGACATTAAAATAATTAAGATATGGAAAAAGAGATACCATCCATAAACAATAATTTTAGCAGCTTGAGTCAACAAATGATAGTGAGAAAAAAAAGAAATGTAGCTTATTACTGCAGAATTGGTGAATAAAAACAATGTAAAATCCACCACACCTGATCATGCAATGAGGCTTCAATCCTTCCGCTGCAGCTGAGTTCTGATGAAACTTCTCTGTAATACAAAGCAACGTCCCCAATGCAAATATCACACACTCATTTGGAATTTGGTCCTTGTGGTTTGTTTTAAGTGCTCAGGGCACCTCAGGTTTCTTATTTATCTATTTTTTTAATTTGTGTCATATAAACACAAACAGATTAGATAATAGAGACGAGGGAGCGTGGGATTAATTTTGAAGTGGCTCGTTAGCACGTGGCTAGTCTAGGATAATTAGGTTTCGTTTTTTTCCCCACGGCCTCTAGTCATATTGCAGTGTGGCAGCTGCTTTTACAAGCCCCCCATTCTTTGCCTGATAAGTGGCTGTCAATCAAACAGGCCCGAGTTTGGTAGCGTAACATCTGCGACTGCATCCTGAGTGGTCCATAGCAACAGCATCCAGTTAGTGTCTGGTTCACAGGCCTCTGAAACACCCTCTTCAGGCATCATAATTATGCTGTACTGGAATAAAACTACAGTAACAGTGTGTCACAGAAACACAGAAAAACCAACAATACTTATGTAAAAAGAACAAGTTTCTTAAGTATTATTATTTTAAATAATAATATTATTATTAACTGCATTCATTTTTGCATAGAATTG
The DNA here is from genome assembly GCF_001515605.1 of Sinocyclocheilus anshuiensis. NCBI lineage: Eukaryota > Metazoa > Chordata > Actinopteri > Cypriniformes > Cyprinidae > Sinocyclocheilus > Sinocyclocheilus anshuiensis. The sequence continues at coordinate 4,354,614 of NW_015552625.1, read as the reverse complement.
CATCCATCAGTTATACCACAAGTTGTTAAATTGGGGTTTGCAAAGGTATGAAAGGGAGTGAAAAAAAGATTGTATTTTTATAATGAACAAAAACTGTATTTAAAGGACAATGTTAACTCAATGTTTAACTCAATTATTTTTACTAACTTATTAACAACTGTCATCTTAATATGCCTAAATTAAGTCAATCTTACCAGATGGTATTTTAATAATTTGCTGAGAATAAAAAACTGACAATATTTTAGGAAGAGCATCACTTGCAACAAGAATCATCATGTTTGGGAAGATGAAGACATTCATTTCAATTATAATCCTGTCAAGTTTCACGTAGCAAGATATCTATTTTATTGAAGTTATGAAAACTACAGTAACAGCAGGTCAAATGTAGAACAGAACAAAAAAGCAACAGCAACAGCAACAAGAACAAAACTTTTTTTCACGTGACATGAAAGCAGAGTAGAAAACTAGACTTGACTACAGTAAATCTTCAATGAATAGTTCCTATCTGAGAACTCTAATGAGGTCCAGACTGATCCGATTCCTCTGAAGATCCACATTTATGACCCGTACCTCTACCCGCTCACCTGGGCCGAGAGCTAGGCTTCTTTGCCGCTGGTCAACAGGAAGCTTATCCGGAGTGATGAAACGCTTTGGGATGAGACCAGAACGTCCGACTCCAATGTCCACAAAGGCTCCAAATAAAGCAGTGTTTGTTACACGGCCTGTTACCACCATTCCATCGTGTAGGTCATTCATGGACACAATTTCCCGCTTGAAATCTGCCTGTTCAAAATCTATTGAGGACAATAAAAAAAAAAAATAATTAGGGTAAAGGTGCAGTCATATTAGTGAAATGTCATGGTCAAACAATTGTACTTCGTAATTTATGATGAATTCGTGTGGGGAACTTTTTCGCCCTCACGCAAAGCACGCAAACGCTTGGACTCCTATTGAAATTAATGGAATTGGCGAAATTTCGCCAAGCAATGGTAAATGTGACTGCACCATTCGAAACAAAGATGGAAAGAAGGAAAGATAGAATGTTTAAACAGATTTTGTCTTTTTCCAATGACTAAGACTGACATTAGCCTCCTTCCCTTCAAGTCTTGAGCACCGTCCTCCAAATTCATCCAAGAACTCCAAAGCTAGACATTAGAAACAAGCTTCAGTTAATGGTTTAAAACAAATAGAATTACCAGGCCTCTCAAACCTCTTCTTTCCGAGTCCATTTTGTCTGTTTTTTGGGGTGATTTTCTTTGGGAGGTGCTTTTTACATAAACATGGCCTCTCAGCAGGCTCTGCAGTCCAGGAAACATTCATCTCTGATTATTCTTATCCGGGACACCTTACCTAGAGCACCGCTCACATGGCAGTTATTTATACAGCTGGCTACAGAGCAGAACCCATCAGGCTTCCAACCAGGGGAAGTGAGATTGCAGCCTTCTGATGAGAAAACTAGTGTCCTATCTAGTGCACGACACTGACGAGGTGACATCTCATCGTCTGCGACCATCTCTGCTAACGATCTTGATCAATGATGTTTAAAAACACTTTATTCATATGTGCAATATGTTTTGCGGCATTTTCAGATTAACATTTCTAAAAGACCAACAAATAGAGTTTTTCCTCCACAGGAGTCTTAATTCAACTTCAACGAGCATTGCCATAATCTTTGCAAGTGTGGAAATAAAACCCCCTCCCATTCCCCAAGAAAATCTTTCTCTGCATATAATGAACTCTGCTCCCCAACCCTGAAAACACGTTAAGACATTCGTCTCAATTATAATCCTGTCACCTTTAATGAAACATAACATTTACTATCAACACCAGCAGAAGGAAAACAATGTCTTCTCAGATATCTGAACTTAACATTAAAACCAGAAGAGGCGTTTGTTGTTTGGTCGTTTTTATTCACTTGGAGAGTCACTGGGGGATTTTAGCGCTGGGATCAAGGCTACTCTGCTTTCCTCTTTACGCAGCTTTCTCTCTCATTAATGATATATCTGTCGGCAGGTCTGCTTTAATAATGTGGGTCTGCCCCCAAATTACGCGGCAAGACTTCAAAAGCCTGGAGCGCCGCCCAGTCATCTCACAGACATGAGACGGACTCAGGGGAGACGGGAAGAGAATCGTTAGGTGGGAGTGAGGAAACGAGTATGAGATGCCAGCATTGTCTATGATCTGCGCAGCGGCCATGTTGAGAAAGAACTTTGATACTTTGGTTTGTGCTGTGCTAAACTGATTTCAAAACCTAGCCACAGGCTACAATCTGAACCACATTATAGAAAATTTAAAACGTCCATGCACTTAGTTTGCATTAGCCTGTCTATATTGTGTAGAGTTGTCCTACATGTCTATTTCTTAAAGCAACACAAAATGAAAATTTTGCATTTACTTAGCCGCCTGACAAATCTGTATGATCTACCTTCTTTGGTGGAATACAAAAGGAGATATTTATAGAACGATGTCCGAGCTCCGTTTCCATTTAATGAAACTCCAAAGCCATCAAACAAGATTATCTGTGCATAATAACTTGAACCTCCGTCTTTTCCTCATACAAAGCCATTGTACTGAATTTAACCCTTTCATGCATGGTGTCCACTACTGTGGACAGATATTTGGAAGCCATTTTGAACCATTTAAATTGTAGCACCATTTCCCAACCACCAACTGGTGAACCCCCAAAGTGTTGTCTACGATTTCATTTAATTGTTGTTTTTATATCTTTTTTTTTTTTTTAGATCATTTATTTCAATGCTTACAGTCTATATTTATTTATTTGGTCATATAAAAGTGTAGGCATCCATACTGAATGATTGCAGGTATATGTGTGCATGATTGCATTCGAGTGTGTGGTTGGAGGGTGTGTGTGCTTGTGTGTGTGTATTTGTTCTCACATGTGTATGAATTAAATATAGTGTATGAGTTGGGCTTTTATTATGCATTTACTGTGCCTTTTCATCCTTTTTGAGCTTAACAGCTCAAAAACCAATGGTCAACTTCCATTGAATGGAAAAGTCAATCCAACCTCATGAGAAAACAACTATTTGAGTTGTCAATTTTGGGCCAGATTTACTAAAGGCAAATTAGCACGAGAGCGCAATTCCAAAAAAACACCAATGCGAGTGGAACGTTCTGCAGGTGATCTACTGACAATGCTCAAATTAAAGTGTTAGTTTATCCAAAAATTAAAATTCTGTCATTAATTACTCACCCTCATGTCGTTCCAAACCCGTAAGACCTTCGTACATCTTCGGAACACATATTAAGATAATTTTGATTAAATCTGAGAGTTTTCTAACCCTGCATAGACAGCAACGCAACTACCACATTCAAGGCCCAGAAAGATAGTTAGGACATCGTTAGAATAGTCCATGTGGCATCAGTGGTTCAACCTTAATTCTATGAAGCTACAAGAATACTTTTTGTGCACAAAGAAAACAAAAATAACGACTTCATTCAACAATTTCTTCTCTTCCGTGTCAGTTTTCGACACACATTCACAAGAGTACCACGACGAATTCGTCTGGTGCTGCTGATGCACGAGCCAGCTCTCAAATTTAATAAAAAATAGCTTATTTTTTGTTCCGAAGATGAACTATGGTCTTACGGGTTTAGAATGACATGAGGGTGAGTAAATAATGAAAGAATTTAAATTTTGGGGTGAACTAACCCTTTCATTTGATGCCATTTCAAGTTTTCCTTTCTCTTTGGAGTGTTACAAGCTCTTGGTGCATAAAGAAGATCTGTAAAGTTGCAAAGACTAAAGTCTCAAATCCAAAGAGATATTCTTTATAAAAGTTAAGAGTCAGCCACACCTACCTAAAACGGCTCGTTCTAACATGCCCCCACATATCTACATCACTATGTGGGAAGATTTGCATAACACCGCCCAAATGTTCACGCAAAGAAAGACTGCGTAACTTTTATTCTGGCTGTAGTATTGTTGCTGCCGCCATGTTGTGAATGCGCTGTGTGATTCGTTGTGAAAGCGAAACTACTTTGTTTGGCCTTCCAAAAGAGGACGATATCTGCTTCGTCATGCCTAGAGCGGATCCATGCTGGTTGCTGAGGAAATACATCAACTTTGCACTGTCGATCCCGGATCGGCTTTCACCGTGGACGAAGCGGAGTCCAGCCCGGGCTCCTTCGTCGGATCCGCCGGCTGCGCCGTTCTCAACCCCGCCACCTCAGCTCACTCTAGCCCGGCCTCAGCTCACGCTAAGCCGGGGCTTCCGCTCACGCTAGCCCGGCCTCAGCTCACTCTATCCC
>NW_015552625.1:4346574-4346853 GCF_001515605.1 Sinocyclocheilus anshuiensis | reverse complement strand
TCATATGATGCGATTTCAATTTTTCCTTTCTCTTTGGAGTGTTACAAGCTCTTGGTGCATAAAGAAGATCTGAAAGACTAAAGAGACTAAAGTCTCAAATCCAAAGAGATATTCTTTAATGTTAAGAGTCAGCCACACCTACCTACATATCTAACATATCTACATCACTATCTGGGAAGATTTGCATAATGCCGCCCAAATGTTCACACAAAGAAAGGCGGCATAACTTTTATTCTCGCTGTAGTATTGTTGCTGCCGCCATGTCGTGAAGGCGCTGTG
>NW_015552625.1:4318378-4346111 GCF_001515605.1 Sinocyclocheilus anshuiensis | reverse complement strand
AGTAGACTACAATGTCGGCTGTTCTGACTCAAAGACTGTAAGTACCTTTTTTAAATTTAAAGAATTTTTATATTTTATATATTTAAAGCGAGTTTTTTGGGCAGTGTAGAGTAGGGCTTGTTGTTTGTCATTTCTCCGATCACAAATGCAGACATGGTTTTATGTTTACGCGGCGCGATGCAACGCAATGCGTAAAAAGACAGTATAAGTCATTATAATCCATAATTATGTCCCCACTGGATGCAACGAATGCCTCGTTTATAATGGGTTTTCATGTTTTTGAATCATCGCTCCGGCCTGACAGGGCATCATCACAATGTGGTAGGGGCGTAACATTTCCGTCACACGCTTGAGGTATTCGGCCAATCACAACGCTCTGGATAGCTGGCCAATCACAGCACACCTCGCTTTTTCAGACCGATGAGCTTTGTAAAAATCGACGCGTTTCAGAAAGGAGGGGCATAGAGGAGAAACAATAATGTACAGTATGTGGAAAATAATGTGTTTTTTGAACCTTAAACCGCATAAACACATTTCATTACACCAAATACACAAAATAATGTTCTTTTTAGCAGCATCATATGACCCCTTTAAAAAGAACATGGACGCAACATCTCATTTCCATAATTACCAATGCAATCTAACAAGAGCAGCGCAAATTAGTGTAAGGACATGTTCCAATGATGCCTTCCTCTGGCATTCAAAATAAATTAATACAGGTGGAAAAAATTCTCTCCCTTCTACACGCGGTCTCTCTGTTCTCTGCAGTGCCTCCTCCTGGCAGCAACATTCGCAGCCATGTGAAGCGCAAAGTGAGTTAAGACATGCTTATTTGATTGACTACAACAAACCTTAGTAAATCGCGTTGCATGAATCAGTTTAAATACTCTCTTCTCATAAATTTTGTGTCTGAAAGAGAAACTCCTACAAATGCATATGCAATATGTTCAGCCACAAAAATCCACACCTTTTCAGTACTAATTTTGCACTGCGTGTCTTTAATAAATCCTGACAGTATTTTTTAATGCTAAAAGATGGTTTGCGTTGGGGCAAACTGTTAGTAAATTTGGCCCATAGTATGAATTCATTCAAAAACTATTTTAAGGAGGAAAAAAAAAAGCCTAAAAAACATTTTTCTTTTTTGCTGAGGCAGTAGTTGAACCAACACAAAAAAATTATATATTTACATTTTTAGAAATGTATTTTTCTTTTGCAGTTTGCGTCAAGCTGGAAATCACAGCTATAATGTAACTCCATAAATCTATAAACACTTCTGCTGAACAATGATGATGTAAGAACTTGAACATAATAAGCCGTTTTCAAGAAAATGAATGTACAAAATCAAGGAATATGATAGTGGGAACAGCACTGGCCCAAAAAGGGAAAGTGACAGAGTTATGTTAAGTGGCCTGGGTCAGTGAGCAATATTTATCGATGAGCCCTGCATAAATCTTCAGATACAAAGTTGGGCACATCATAGATAGACTCTTACCCTGACGAATGTCAAAGCCAGGTGGCTGAGTGAGTCCATCCACAATGAGCTGAAGAGTCTCAGGTGTGGTGTCCAGAGATTTGGCCAAGACATCTAGACCTCTGCTCTTAACACTGCTCTCAATACTCTGCCTGAGTGCAGCGCTGCCCATCTGATCCAAACTGCCCCCTATTTGAGACAAGAACCTAAATGAAGAGAGCAAGAACATACAATTACTGCCTTGACAAGTGAAGAAAAAGTTAAGGACATTTAATATAAAACCTTATGTAAACTTTTCAATCTTAATCAGAAACACTCCACATGCAAACACATACACTTTCAGATGCTGTGTTAAGGCAGTGAGGTCTGTTGAGGACCATGGGAGGTGGTGTCTTAATGAATGGCTTTTTAATAGCCCTTCTCAGGGCCCAGTGCACGTGGAGGAACTCCCCCGACACCAGCGAGGAGCCTGAAGGCCGACACACGGAGTGGAGGAGAGCAAAGACTGGGAGAGGAGGTAGATAGGGGAGGAGAGGTGAGACTAATTATGCCCTAAATCTTGATTTCTAGAGTCCCAGAGATGAAGACTCTGTCTCCCTCCATAAATCTAACCGCCTTGTGAGCGCCATACATAAAAGGAAAAGGTTAGTGCTGAGGCTTGAGCAGTGAAGCAGGAACAGCGCAAACACAGCCAGCAAAAAAGATCCAGACATGGCCTATTACTTGGCACAGGCCATAAGCTCTGGCTCAGGATGAGCCTTTATATTCATGATGTGATCATGAACTGCAACACTGAGACAGTGGTTAATCTTCAGCTTTATATTGTGCTGCATAGAAGGTCTGTTAGGGACATATACTACAAATCGAAAAATGCATGTAAATACACAGCATATGTATGGGTGGGAATCTTTAGAAAAAAAAAAGTGGTGACACTTCTAGGTTTTCCTGATATCTCAAAAAAGAGCTGCTTAGATTAGTGCTTTAGCATCAAATTAACAAAACTTGGTTTTGGAACTTACATGGCATTTCTTTCCATTTTTAATGCCACATTTCTCAGAGTTTAGAGTTTTGTTACAAGTTCAAATACTGAAAGCTGATTCTGAAACGAAAAGAAACCCATATATTTCTTCACTACAGACCATAAATATCCCTCTATAATAACTTTTGTTAACAATTATTATTACTTTATTTTCCACCTTAACAGATCACACACATTTCTTCTCATAACCATCACTAAAATGCCTGTTTGAAGAACCTGGAATAATGTGTAACTAAATTTAATATGTGTAAGCTAATAAAAACCAAAATAATTACATTTTAAATAAATTCATTCATTAATTATCTGGGCTAAGTCATTAAAACTGTTCAAAGTGTAGATCTACATGACTTAGCCCAGTTAATTAAAGGCTTTTTATTTTTACTATGCGAGTGCCTTGGAGTATTTAATCTTCTCAGTTTGATATTTACCTCAAAATATCCAAAGAGCACTGGTGATTACGTGAAAAGACCAGTGCAGCTTTCTTGGCCCCCGTTGTTTTGTAAATTCATCCATTATTTCATATTGCAATTAGTAAAACAGCGATTTAAAATTTAGAGTGCCAAACATTTTCAGACAGCATTACATTTGTCTGTAATGTTTTGTCCTGTGTATGCTTGCTAAATAAATACAATTATGAATAATTAGATTAAAATTCAATTTTTTCACGAAAATATAAAACAGAAAAATAACCATAACATGTAAATAAAACAGATTCAAATTCCAAATGTTTATATATTGATGTGGAATCATTTGAGAAAATTCACAACCATAAGAAATGTTCCCACATTAAAATTCTGGCTGATACCAAAAAAACAATTATTATTTTTGTATTATGGGCAATAACAACTGATAAGTGGTCAAAATTCTATACTAGTTTGCTAAAAAAAAAAAATTCTAAATGGAATAAAGTGAATTTAGGCATCACAACATTATATATCTGGAAGTTGCTTTAAATGTTAATATAACATACTGATAAAAGGTCAGTCCATAATTCCTCAGTTTGCCTTATAAAATCATAAAAGTTAGTGCCTAAACAATGTTCTCTCATCAGAGTACAGTGCAAATGAGTGATATAACCTCTATGGGGACACACACATGTCCTGGAGTGTGCAACAAGCCTGTATCGGGGGTCAAACTGTCCAGAGGTGGCTGTGGAATGCTGGGGTCCTGGGCATTACTGGAATGTGAGTTTTGGCAAGAGGAGGGGGCAGACCTGCTGAGCCAGCTTGCTGATGGATGGCCATCGCCGTGACAGCCTGACGCCAGCGCAGCTGTCCTCTGTGTGAGTGACAGGGCAGGTGGGTTCAAGCCCCACCCATTTCCTGTTGCAGACAGAGGGCTTGACAGCAACAGTGACAGGCAAATCTACTCACACTCGCTCTATTGTATGTATCCAGACAATTTCACACTGTCCGAGCTCGCAAACAGATACATAGCACTAATACGCTTACATACAGATCATTGCTCCTCCTCGACTCATCCTCTTGAAAAAGTGTACGCTTGACAGGACGGATGCTGGTAGAGTGTAATTTTAAACTGTGTGTGTCCAAACATTGACAAGACACAGATCCTTCATCATTTTAGCGAGAAATTCATATGTACGAATATATTCTGAATAATCCACTCATTTATTAAGAATATGGCTTAGGTGGCGTTTTAAAGTTTAACCCCTTCTCAAGCACCCCCATTTTGGCATGGAGACAGGTGAAAAGTAACAACATTCCTCAACACGCTGAAGCTGCATAATTCAAGTTATCATACTTATCATACAAACACTGTCGGAAGAGTTCTGCATCAAAGTTTTGTAAGAGTTAAACCTACTAAGAACAAACCCAAACCCATACATTTTCAATGCTGAGCTATAAACACAGAATGCCATAAGCAGCCTTTCATGCTCACATTGAAACATCTAACAGTTCTAGAGCAGTACTAGATCTAGTGAAACAAAAAAGTAATCATAGACTCTGTTGGGCCTTTGAGTTATGAGGTGATGAAAATGCAAAGAGTAACAGACACGCACGCAAACTTTCACACTGCGGATGAATTCCAGCTTGTCTCTCAAGTAAAAGATTCGATGAAAGAACCACAGAACCGAGACATTCAAGTGACATTGCATCTGTAGCCTGCACAGCAAGAACAGCATTAATGGTCAAATGGTAAGAATTTTGTAATGTTTATGAAATAAGTCTCTTATGCTCACCAAGGCTACATTTATTTGATCGAAAATACAGTAAAAACACTAATACTGTGAAATATTTTTACAATTTAACTTTTTCTATATATTTTAAAATGTATTTTACTCCTGTGATGGCAAAGCTGAATTTAAAGCATTAAGATGAACTGTCAGTCATTAAGTCCTCAAATCATTCTAATATCTTATTAATAAGAAATGTTTCTTGAGCACCAAATCAGTAATTTTGAAAACAGTTGTGCTGGTAATATTTTTGTGGAACCTGTGATAAATCTTTTTAGGATTCTTTGATGAATAGGAAGTTCATAAGTTAAGATATTAATGATCAAATCTGAGAGCTTTCTGACCCGGCATAGGCAGCAAAGGAACTACCACATTCAAGGCCCAGAAAGGTAGTAAGGACATCGTTAAAATAGTCCATGTGACATCAGTGGTTCAACTATAATTTTATAAAGCTACGAGAATACTTTTGTGTGCAAAGAAAACAAAAATAAGAGCTGCCGTTCTGATGTAGAAATCGAATGCGCTGCGCCTTGTTTGCAAGCAGAGGTATGCATGCATAAGTGTCGTGGTACTCTCGTGAACAAAGGTCTAACAGGTTTAGAATGACTTGAGGGTGAGTAATTAATGACAGAATTTTCATTTTTGGGTGAACTATACCTTTAACTATCATTTTTTTTTACAGCATTTATTAATCTGGGTTCATTTATAAATATACTATAGTTTTTTATTAATTCATGTTTGCTCAAAAAATAATCGTAATACAAGTTTAAAAGTTAAAGATGTATTAGCATATGTATTTAACGATATATAATTAAAATGAACATAGAATAATAAATGCTGTAAAGTGATTGTTTATAATAATTCATTAAGTAACATTAACAAATTAAACCTTCCTGTAAAGTATTACCAGATTAACAATGTATATTATGACAAAACTAAAGACACATCAACTGCAAACAAATTACCAAAAATTCCATTCCACATTAGCTCACCATATGGTGAATGTTAATAATGATACAAAAAAAAAATAATAAATTTCCAGTGGAAAATTAATTGAAAAGTCAGACACAAGCTTAGTGTCCTGACAACACCTGCTTGTAAATGACTTTCACACATATACCTGTGCCCTGTACTTCTACCAATTTCAACAAATTACTCAAGCACTCATATTGCCCAATGGCAACTACCCATCATCCTACACTGGTCCTGCACAGATTTCCGTGATGTTGGTCAGGAACACTGTGCTTCCCTCCAGCTGTACCTCTGGAGCGCCAGAGTTGGCACAAGGACAGAATAGAGATGGAGAGAGAGAGAAAGGAGGTTGGAGAGCTGAGCTCTGAGTGATTTATGAACAGCTACAGTGTGAGTGTGGCAGTGGCGGGCGATTGGCCCAAGGGCTCAGGTTTCTGGAGGGGGTCTCAGCTGGGCTTATGTTACCCTCTGGTGTGTTAGTGTTTAGGGGGTACCAGTGCTCCTGCTCTTTTGGATCCAGAAGAGCGGAGTCGGCCATATCCTCCGGGCATAATGAAAAGCAGCTCCGCCGAGGAGAGTTGTGGAGGAGGCCTCTGTTCCACACACCGTAAGCTACTGGGTGGGCCTACAGATAGAGGCTATCCAGACACAATGAGGCTGCTTTAGCGTGTGGTCCCCTTAGCAGTAACCCTGAAGTTAATTCGTTATCATCAGTGAATGTAAGATATTTGATATCAAACCTCCGATGATTCAGTGACTGAGAAAAATGAGTTACTAATGCTGCACTGAAAATGATGAAGAGCTATTGACTTCCTCAGACTCACTTGGCAACACTTATAACGCCGGAATGGATATACTGTAGGTGTGTTGCTTGGTTGTTAAAGACAGAAAAGCACTCAAAGGAATAGTTCACTGAAGAACGACAATTGTCATAATTCACCTTAAACCTGATGCGATATATCTAACAATATCACAATTGATTTAAAAGTTTCAGAGAGCAAGATTTTCAGTGGACCAGTCCTCACACAAACATATCATATGACTTGGAACAGTGCAACAGTCATATAAAGCACTTTTATGGTGCTTTTTTGTCATTTTGGAGCTTGACAGCATCCATACCCATTTACTTTCATCGTATGAAAAAGAGTGGCCAGGATATTCTTCAAAATATCTTCTTTTGTGTTCCACAGAAAAATGTCACAGGGCTAGGAAATGACATGAGGACGAGCAAATAATGACAGAATTTTTATATTCAAGTGAAATATTTCTATACATCAGTACTGGGGCTGCTACAATATCAGATTTTTTTCTACATGATTATGCAATACGGTAATGATATTATTGCGTTAAATGGATAGTTCACCCAAAAATTAAAATTCTGTCATTAATTACTTACCTTCATGTCGTTCCATACCCGTAAGACCTTTGTTCATCTTCGGAACACAAATTAAGATATTTTTTATGAAATCCGAGAGCTCTCTGACCCTGCATAGGCAGCAATGCAACTGAAATGTTCCCAAGCACAGAAACGTAGTAAGGACATCCGTAAAACAGTCCATGTGACAACAATGGTTCAACCACAATTTTACGAAGCTACGAGAATACTATTTGTGTGCATAGAAAACAAAAATAACGACTTAATTCAACAATTCTTCTCTTCCAAATCACATATTCCGCCATTATGGAGAGTACCATGACGCAGTGCATGCGTGTTCAACGTATAGTAAGCAGCAGCACGCGCATGCGTTGTTTACGTGCAGAGGTACTCTCGATAATGGCGGAAGACATGATTTGGAGGAGAACTATCGAATTAAGTCGTTATCTTTTTCTTTGCGCACAAAATTCTTTTCTAAAAGCTTCGTAAAATTACGGTTGAACCACTGATGTCACATGGACTGTTTTACTGATGTCCTTACTATATTTCTGGCTCTGGGAACATTTCAGTTACATTTCTCTCTATGGAGGGTCAGAAAGCTCTTGGATTTTATCAAAAATATCTTAATTTGTGTTCCGATAATAAACAAAGGTCTTATGAGTTTGGAACGACATGAGGGTGAGCAACTAATGACAGAATTTTAATTTTTGGGTGAACTCTCTCTTTAACTATAGAAATTTTGAAAAAAAAAAATAATGCTATAAGTTAAATTCATCTTTTACTTTGTTTATTTTGTGTTTTCGAGTTTTTAGTAATGTAGAAAGTGAAGAGAGAGTTTATAACCATAACTGTACAAAAAGCATATATATAACTTACTGTTGATCAGCACATACTGCAGACTTAGGTGTCTAACACAGCATCTTTTTTAAGGAATCCAAAAAACTCAAACACTGACAAACTAATTTTTTTGCATGTCGTTAGCTAACTATGGTTGTAAGTTTCGTCGTAACCAGCATACTTCAACAATCTTTTCTGAAACCATAGTTTTTAACAAACAGCATCACAAACGTATGTAGTTGGAATTACAGCTCTTGTCCGTTTCAATCTACTGTATATATTTTATCATGTTAACAATCAGCATGGTTTTTGAAGAGTACCCATGTGCATAAATGCATAAGGAAATGACAAAAGAGGGAACCTGTGATGAATCAAACATCAAATAAAGAAAAACGATGGGCAAGAAAAAATAGTGAAGCAATCATCAGGTGCCATGTTCATTACAGCACCTTCTATGAGATCTCAAATGAATTAATTAGTAGTTATTATCACTCCACCATTTGCGCATGTCATTAACAACAGTCCTATATTGTTGAAACCATAGATAGGCTATATAGTCCACATTTGAAGTGGATCAGAACCTTTCATCAAAGTTGTCCTAAAACCAAAATACGTTCTTGTCTTAGGTCAACTTTGATTAACTTTTTTGCTCCACTTCAAATGTTGACTACTGTATATAAACAGATGCCTCATTAGTGGTTGTTTCTATGAGCCTCTATATGCAAGGCGTCCACTATATTAGAATGGTGAAAGCTGGTCCATGAGAACTCAAGAATATACAGTATGCATGTTTGAATATCTATATCTGCAATAGACTTCAGCTGATGGTTTTGCAATAAAACAAGACTAAGCCATTAGCAAACACATTACAGTTACCATAGTTTAAAAACCTGTAATATAGAGTTAATACATATAAAAACACAAACCAACACATTCCCATTTCTACTGGAATTTAAATCTCAGCGTTTTTTTTACAATCAAAATGACAAAATGGCAAACATGTGTCGATGAAGGTGTGACAATGTGACAATGTTACTTACAGTTTTGGGAAATTGGTAAAGTCAAGACTAGTTGGTCAATTTATCCAACATACTATGGTAGTTAATCAGCAAGTCACGTCGTTGTATGGGAAACACACCCCATATAGTTATTGCCGCTGGATTATTTAGGATATTATCACACTTGTAGTATTAACACAACATTTAATGTTTTAAATATCATGGTTAATCACTACCTTCCCCTTCATGCTCTTGCAAATTACCGAAGAGCAAAGAAAGCGCTATCAGTTACTGGCTATAATAAAATGGCACGTCACAGAAAACTGGTCAAGTGAAAGTGAGTTTATTTTGGTAGGAGGTCTCAATAAGAGCTAACATCAACCTTTGTTTCACAGCTAATACTTAAATACTAGAGATGGTTCATCAGGGGGTCAGTGCTACATATTGTGTATGCGTATTTGTGTGTGTATGAGTGGGAAGTGGTGGGGCTAAGGGTATCAAGTTCATCACATTAGAGCAACATGATCCGCCATTACCGTCCACTGGACCACGCTTCGCAAAGCGCCGACGTGCAACGAAATCACTCACGAAATGGAGGGAGACAAGCTGCATGTTTTCACAAGCACAACGTGTGACTGATTTAAGCCACCTCCTGTCCTGACTTCAAAAATATTAAGCGCAAACCAGTCACGGATGCAGCGAGGGGCGTTTTTCCATTTCATTTCTATTCTTATTAACTGCTGCATTTATATGAATGAGAATGAGAGAGGAAGTGAAAAAGCCTGTCCAATAATTTGCAAAGGGAATGAGAATGAGCTGGTGAAACAGAGGACAAGAGTGATGAACCCAGTGCATAAATGGGTTACAGATTGTTGGGAATACGTCAAGCTTGTCATCATCATTATAAAGACATCACTCAGACGGTTCTGCTCGCATCATTAGCTTTATGATTCCAGCCCTGGCTGAAGCTCGCAACATATTTGATACATTTTATTAGCAATACCCAGAATTCCTCCCAAGCCCCCTAGAAACCCTTGTTTAAAGTCCGCTACATTAGCTGGGCGCTACATTACCAACTCAGCACTGCTGGTGGCCATGTTTAATCAAATCCTGTTACTCCAAGAAAAATATGCCTGGGCTCATGATGACAATTGGAGTGGAGCAACGTCCATTAGCACAGCATTTGGTAACGATAGAGAATGGTGATAATACAGGGGACTGCAAGGGAGGCTTTTCTGCCTGGTTTAGTCGGAAATGAAGCCTAACGGAGAGAAATGAAAACAAACAGAAGGAGAGGAGAGGAGGGAGGATATGACAGGATGATTATTCCCCCTCTCCATGCCCCTAAGTGGCTTTATTAGACCTCTAACCCTAAAAGGCGCCTCTGACGACAGATCAGTCAGAGAAGGAGTGGATGGACACGTATACGATTCACACATGTATATACAGAGGTGTCTACAGTCTCAGACCAGCAGTGAAAACATGTTCAGTTTTAAATCTATTTAATTCATACTAATTTCATTTTTTAAATATTATATTGATTATTATGCAATATGATTTGTAAATTACAAACTATCTATCTATCTATCTATCTATCTACCTATCTAAATTCTATTTTAATTCTATGTTAATTCTATTTAAATAATATATAAATATTTTAATTCTATTAATTTATAATTCTACTTAATTTATAATATACAATATCAAATGCATATTCAATATAAAATTCTGGCCTACAAATAGTACAGAAACTTCAATATTTCTTCAAGTCATAACTTTCTTTGTTTTACTTTTTTATAAAATCATTTTTGGCAACTTTGTTTATTTCCAGGTTTAACTGGAAAAAAAATCAAGATTTTCAGTGTGGTCTCAGATGTTTGTACACAACTGCACATATACATGCAAAGTCACAAAATGAAGTGTAATTGCACAAGTACACACACTGTGCTACAACTGAAGCCAAAGTACGACATCAGCTATGAAGGAAATGAAAAAGTGAGTAATAGGCAGTGAATGAATGTCTTGTTCCTAAATTATAGTTGCCATTCACCAATAAATCCTCCAAATTCCACAGCATGCGGATGAATGCCTTGCCCACGGTTCATATTAAATTTTCAAAAACCTCTTTCACATGCACACACTGATTTTGATTTAACTTGCACTGTCATGCACGCAAGCACATCCAAACCACAGGGCATCCGTGCGCACGTCTTCTGGAAGCAACAGGCACAAGTGTCAGATTGGAGTAGTCTAAACAGACTTGAGCAGCACAGCTGCGGGGAGAGCGTCATTCACTGCCAGAGAGTGCGGAGCACACGCTGAATGTGCTTTTCATATGAGCGCCAGCAGCTCGCACAACTCTCACACTGAGCAACACAAGACCAGATGCTCCCACTTGAGGTAAACACTTGTTACCACTTGGGTCAATCCTTAAGCAGATCCAATGATCATCTGCAGTAGTGCAATAACGTGATAGTTTAGTGCCACGCTCTGTTCTCACCTCAAGGCGATGCTGTAGGATTCGGGATGGATGCAGGTTTGGTCCAGTGGGTTAAACTGGTTAGAGGTGCTCCCAGAGCCTTTGACTTTTTTCTTCTCAGCTGTCTGTTTCAGAGGAACCTTGAGGTCTTCGTTCCCTCCAGAACAGACACTGCTTGAAGCAAAATTACAAAAACATTGAGGGTAAAATGTCTGAAATATACATTTGCTTTTACATGTGATTTATGACCTATAAATTGTAAGTATTTCTTCTTCATTTTCTAGAGATTGGGGTAAGCTGTGTCACTTTTTAGTTGCATTCTACAAGAAATTAGATATATCTGATGATATCCTGATGCATTATAATACATATGAATAAGTATAAGATTATTTCATCTAATCAACGGATTAGATGAAAGCGTCTATTACATATAACCATTAAATTATGAGAAGAAACTGGTCAAGTGATACAACTTGCCTCACATTGCCCCAAAAAGATTAATATAAATGAGAAAATAAGTAAAAGAGTAAAATTATTCATTAAACAATCCTTATTTGCTGCACAATAATTATATTTTTGGAGTGTCTATTTAGACTAAGTGCAAATAGCCCGCCTTGTTGGCAGAGGCTATTTACAGTAGCTCCACCCACAAACGTGTGTTAGGTCAACAGTATAAAAGGCGCCGACAATCGTCAGCTTCAGTGGTGTAGATGGTAAAGTGCGTACCATAGTCTTTTTGACGCAATCGACCCGGGTTCGAATCCGCCTTTTACCGAACTTTTTTTTTCTCCCTTTTCAAATCTCAGATCACATTGGAAAGGCATTTATTTTCAATAAAAATTAAGGAAATCCGATTTTTTCCCCTCCCTTTTCAAATATCATATCACATCGGATAGGCATTTATTTTTAATAAAAATTAAGGAAATAATCTAAAAGTTGAAAACAAAATATCGGGTAGGGATAGGGTAGGTGTAAGAATGGCTTTATTGTCCCAATAAGGTGGCATCCATTTAATAATTTGAATTAAAATTATAATTTACACTCAATACGTTATTACGGCATACTGTTTTATAATGTACTACAACACTGAGGTGCAGATAATTGCCACTATTTGCAATAAGTAGTATAAATAGCAGAAAATCCAGCTATTTTTATCAGTCAGCCAGGGAAAGGTTTAATATTTAGAACATTTTAATGCAGTCAAAAGTTTTTCAATAGCACCTGTGGCATTAATAGTATTAATAATTATTATTAATAATAATTACATTCATTTATTAATTAATATGAATTAATAATTGTATTTTCTCCATTTGGAGGCAAAGCCCACCATTACTATTGGTTAAGCCACTGACACGTTAACCAAAAAATGAAAAATTTTTAATATTATAATTTGCAGCTAAGGTTTAGACAAATAATTTACATCATTTTACACACTGGCCTTTTATAAATATATGATACAATATATGATAAAAATAATGCATAATTATTTTAGGTTAAGGGGGCGACACATCTTATCCCACTACCCCCTAAATGATATAAAGGCAGCTTGGTGCAAAAGCATGTAACTGTAGAAGTGGCGTGATTTGGACGTGTACCTGCGTACTGTCTCAGGGTTGATCCTGATAAAGCCGGCACACTGCTGGAAGCTCTTAGGACCGAGGCCTTTGACCAGTTTCAGCTGCTCTCTGTTGAGAAAAGGCC
Source organism: Sinocyclocheilus anshuiensis (assembly GCF_001515605.1). Classification (NCBI taxonomy): domain Eukaryota; kingdom Metazoa; phylum Chordata; class Actinopteri; order Cypriniformes; family Cyprinidae; genus Sinocyclocheilus; species Sinocyclocheilus anshuiensis. The sequence goes on along the minus strand of NW_015552625.1, from coordinate 4,333,045 downwards.
CGTTCTTTTCTTTCCACTCCATAATACTGCGTGCTCGCCCTGCGTTCAGACCTGCTATGTGCCTGATAAAACAAAACACCTCATTTAAAAAAAGGGAAATCGGTAATGCTTTAGTATAGGGACAAATTCTTACTATTAACTAGTTGCTTATTAGCATGCCTATTATTAACATATTGGCTGTTTATCAGTACTTGTAAAGGACACATTCTGCATGACCATATTCTACATTCCCAATCCTACCCAATACCTAAATTTAACAACTACCTTACTAACTCTTAATAATCAGCAAATTAGAAGTTTTTTGAGGCAAAAGTCAAAGTTAATGTCTTGTTAATAGTGAGAATTGTACCTTAAAAAAAGAGCATTCAAAACATATATGATTTAAAAATGTTATGTTTTCTACATTTTTCAGTTTTTTTTCTAATGTGCTAGGCTAGCAAGTTTTGCTATTTTTCTCACCGTTTGCTATTTTTGAACACCTTTTATGCTTTACGCAATGAAACTTCTTAGGTCGCAATGAGATTTAAGTGATTTAAGTGATTCCTGAGTCAGATATAACAGTTATTCGGTCCAAAAAACCTACATGTAATCTCTCACATCTTCCCGCCGGTTCAAATCCTGTTTGTTTTTGGAATTAGTCATTGATTTATACGTCAATACCAATCATTAACCACACATCCTGGATCAAGAGCTTCACTTTAAAAGTCCACCCAAGGCCATGGAAATTTCTTTTCATACTTTATGTAATCCGTACATATTCACAAACATGAAGTCCGATATTAGTAAAATATTGAGAACATTTTCCAGCAGAATTACCAAATGGCTGCCTAAGATCTCATAATCTTTTTGACCTTTCCATACAAAACAGAAAGGTATTGAGACAATTTTTTTTGTGAGGCGGTATGGGCAATTCGAAGTGGCAGCTCCCCTAAAAGCAGCTATGTAAACATTATATGTCATCACTTATAAATAAGGGGTGAATAACACTGGAGCCACGAACACATCGTCTGGAGCTCTGGTACTGAGAGCTCATTTAAAGTCAGGTAAACAGATGACCTGATCCCAGCCTACCTCACGAGCATTTAACCCTGCATGTTAATGGGATCACACAGCTTTCCAGTTCAGTATAGTGATGTATGGGTGTCTAAGTACACCATAAGTCAAAGGCATAATCCTAAAGAGTTAAATACAGAAATCTGATATTTGTGAAATGTGCGTATTTCATTCTAATGCTTACATGTATCTGAATGAATGCATTGACGAAACATGAAAGTGTACCTGCTTTCATCAAAATATTTTTTAACTCACTTATACTAACTTCTAGTGTTGAACGAAGGATTTTTTTAAAAAAGAATAAGCTGTGTAAATGAAAGCTAACATTTCGAAGGCACATCTAGGGGCATGTAGACGTGATCCTGATTGTATTCCGGAAATATATTATTCCAAATCACTGTTTTCCGTACTGCAAACAATTTGCAATTACTCATGAAATCCTACAAGGTATTAGGCAGAGCGAGTGGATGTAATGAATGTGTACATTTCAGTGTTTCTGTAAGTTTATGTGACTAATATTCGAGGCAGTATATCTCAATTTGTGTATATGTTAGCGAGCGGCAATGTTTGTGTATGTAGATCACAATGTTTGTGTGTAGTGGGGATGTGAAAAGATGTTACAGTGCGTGCGTCTCTGAGTGTGTGTGTGTGTGTGTGTGTGTGTGTGCGCGACGTGTAGGGTGTCAGACTAAACAGAGCGCTAAGCAATAACGGGGAGGCGAGTGAGAAGTTGCCATGTTGTGACTCCTGCTGGAAAGTATTTGGCCTCTACCTCATCAGCGTCTCTGAACAGATGTTGATGTCCACTCCCACGAAGCTCACACACTCCTGCACCACCCCATCCAGCGCTGCCCTCAGCAAACTCTGTGACACGTCGTGCTGGAAAGAGTGACCACAGTCTTAGAACGTGTGTTTGTGCAAGAAAGGAAAAGGAAGGGCTCTGTTCTTGACCTGGGCTCTGAAAACGAAATCAAACACCTTGAAGATGTTTTTTCTAGTATGTTGACTTGATTCAATCGCAATTTTGACATATATTAAAAGTTCACTAAATCGCTACGGTTAATTTGAAAATAATTAAAACAGTAAAAGTTCTACTCTGTGTCTTTCGAAATGTCAAGAAAGTCTACATCTATTAGATATCTCAGCAACAAATCATGCTGTCTCAGTCACTTTCCAAAAACAAGCAGCTTTGCAAGGCCAACGTTGTGTCATTGGCAATCAAACGGTAACCCTAAATACTTTGCGGTGTTCATGCTGGTCTGAGGGGGAAAAAAGAGACGGCAGAATAAAAAGGCAGCCAGTGGATTGCTTTGCCTCAAGAGACACGGAGAGAAGGTCTGAGGCTGTTTTCATTGGAAAGCATCTGTGACACTTCAAAGTCCTCTCACAGGGGTTTTCCATTAAGTGCAGGGAATTGATAAAGTTAATCCAGCCGAACTTTTCACACTTAGGAGGCGGTTTTCTAAAATGGAGATGGAATTCAAAGCAAAGAAAACCACAAGGCCAAATTCAAAACTGACCAAAATTAGGAGCAAGCAGGGAATTCTGACAAGCCTTTGTCTGTCTTGCATTGAGACCAGTATCCATATGGAAGAAGTTATACCAATGCTTGAGACCTGCTAAGAAGAATGTGCAATTCTTCATTTGGAAGAACTCATTACGACTTTTACAAGATTTTCATTTTCATGTACTAGCTACAGTTCACCATGGTGGCTTGGGAGAAAAACATATAATTTTACTCATATTTAAAGTTGCAATGAAATGGAAGTAGCAATAGACTTTTTTCTTTCGTATCGTGACATACACCTATGGAAGCCTATTTCCACTATTGAATAAAAATAAAAAAGTAATTGCGACTTCTCAGAATTCTGACTATTTTTCTCACAATTCGGACTTTTTTCTCAGAGATGCACAATAAAAACCCGCAATTCTGACTTTTTTTCTTGGAATTGTGAGATATAAACTCGCAATTGCACAACACACAATGAGACATTATGAGACAAAAAAGTCAGAATTGTGAGTTTATACCTCCTAATTCTGACTTAATTTCTCAGAATTGTGAGTTTATATCTTGCAATTCTGACTTAATTTCTCAGAATTGAGTTTATATCTCGTAATTCTGACTGTATAACTTGTAATTTTGTTTATATCTCACAATTCTGAGGAAAAAAATCAGAATTGTAAGATAAAAAAAAAACTCAATTACCTTTTTATTTTTTATTCAGTGGTGGAAACGGGCTTTAATATACATCAGAGTGAAATGGATTATCGAGAAAAAAAAAAGTACAGTAGGGCAGTTGCTATACTTATTGTGTACATACATGTTTTTACATTGTACTTATATTTAAAAATACCTTTCTGTAATCACATCTGTAATTAATTTCTGTAGTTAGATCTGCAATTACCCTGTTGACTGTACTCCTATACCTTAGCCCACTCTTAGCCCACAGACCACCAAAACCTGTCCTTAACCTTAACCGTGTACCACCTCAACAGCAGCATTTTTAAGTTCAACATGAACACAATAAGTACATTGTACTAGGGCTGTAAAAAAAAATTAGAATTTCGAATATTCGTCGAATTTAAAATAAAAATCCACATCCAACGTTTTTGCATTCGAATTTTAGGTGTGCGTTAAGGAGGCAGCCTTATCAGTGGCGCACGAGATGCGATGACGATGTAAGTGTCGTTGCATTATAATGTTTTTGTTAGCCTATCCAGTTGAAGCCACTAGATGCAGCGCTGCTGTGTTGTTAATGACAAATATTGCGGGAAAAGAGAATGGAGAAGATCTTGTTTACGTCAAAACTGAAACCAAGCCTTTCACACAGAACGCATATTTCGCGCATTTTCTAGAGGGACATCACCGTTGCACTCGCGCCTCGCACAAAAGAGCCACATGTTTAGAAAGCCATGTAAAATTAATGCAAGTTCAACTTTGAGAAAACATGTTGACAGGGTTTAATTTTCCCTATCCCACTGCATCTCAAGTTTTTAAATGAAAAATGTATTCTGTGTGATTGGCTTTCGGCCCTTTGTATTAAACTATGAATACATACATGATGCTGTTTTGTTTATAGTCGTTTAAGCAACTTAATTAATTATAATTGGTTTATAAACATTATTTTAAACATTATGCACTTTTTTCACAGATAGTCATGTTTTCTTATGCTTTGAATAAACGTGCATTAGTAATATTTTGCTCGATGCGCCCTCTTGTGGCCTCAGGAGAGAAGCCAAAAGCTTTTCTTCACCCTAACTGAAATTATGCATTTTAAATTCGAATATAATTCGAATTTTGATAATATTCAAGTACAAAATTCGAATTTAGTTTTTCAGACATTTTGACAGCCCTACATTGTACCTAACAATTATTACAATTAAAATAAAACCATTTATAGCAATAGACATGATGGGAGTTCAACACCTTAGAAAACACAAATGTAGTTAAACTACTCAAATAGCTCATTGACTCCATCTACGACCTAAATAGATTCAAAGCCCTTTTGATGAATTGTTGAGCATGTGACTTCTAAAACACCAGCCGGTTTATGGTTGTAAAAGGATGATGAGAAACTTCAAGAGGTCAAAAGACTGTGTTCTCTAATTTTCTTTTTAATTAGGGGAAAACCCAACAGCAATGACAGTTTATGGTGGTTTGGGAGTGTGCGACATGTATTGTCAGTTCTGTGTACATTTCTGTGTGTAAATTTACAGTGCGAGTAAGATCTAATGCTCTCAAGTTGTCTTTGCGTGCACTAGTGTGTCATTGTGTTTGTGTGAATACAAATTCAGTATATTAAACAGACCGAGAAGCCCACGGTCCTCTTATAGCTAACTCAATATACACATTCAACCTCCCTTGTGCACACACGAATACACACAGTCACACACTAACACAAGAACAGGCAGAAATAATAAACATAGACATAAACGATATATTTCCCTCATATTTGGACGCAGTGGTTTACTTTCAGAGAGTGTTAGTGTTTGAAATTACACAACCAATGGGAAAAAGTAAGAAGTGGGTCTGAGATGGTGTGAATCGGGATACTTTATCCCAATATCTTTTGTTTTAATCATTCTGGGACACTTTACAAATCAACTTGCTTTATCATGAGAAGAATAGTAAACATGAAACAGTGTAGAGAACCTTATTCTATAACTAAGCATGTTTGGAGGATACATATATGGTGGATATTCAGTTTTTAAAGACTGACTGTTAATATCCATGGCAATCATGTTTCACATTAAACATAGAGCAACGCAATGTGCTAAAGAACTGTTTTCCAATGTAATAAAATGCAGTGCGTTTGGACTGTGAAAATGCGGCCAAAAACATGGAGAATGTCAAAGTGGTCTGAGAAGCAGATGTTCCGTAAAAAAAAAAAAAATCACCCTCAAAACAAATATTGTTGCCTAGAGAAATCTGATCTTGTAAACTCATTAGCAGATCTGCCTGTTTGTCCACAAAACACATGTCCGTCGAGAACAGGCACCAAAACACTCAAAGAAAAGGTGTGATAAGAGATATTATGGGATGAGCAGACTTTCCTCTTCTTTGATGGCTGAAAGAATTTTGTGCATGGGTTGATTTAAATATTAAAGGGGTCATATGATGCGATTTCAAGTTTTCCTTTCTCTTTGGAGTGTTACAAGCTGTTCGTGAATAGATAAGATCCCTAAAGTTGCAAAGATTAAAGTCTCAAACCCAAAAAGATATTCTTTATAAAAGTTAAGACTGGTCCACGCCCTCCTAAAACGCCTCGTTTAAACACGCCCCCACATGTCTACATCACGATGTGGGAAGATTTGCATAACGCCACCCAAATGTTCACGCAAATAAAGAAGGTGTAACGTTTATTCTCGCTGTAGTATTGTTGTTGCCGCCGCCGCCATGTCGTGGAGACGCTGTGTTTCGGTGTGAAAGCGAAACTATTTTGTTTGGCCTTCCAAAAGAAGACGATATCCGCTTTGTCATGCCTAGAGCTGATCCGTGCTGGTCGCTGAGGAAATACATCAACTTCACGCTGTGGATCGCCGGATCAGCTTTCATCGTGGACGAAGCGGAGTCCAGCCCGGGATCGTCACATGGGGTTGCCGCAAGCCCGCCGCCGCTCACTCAAGCCCGCTGTGTGTGACGCTGTGTGTTTCGGTAAGGGGCGTAACATTTCCGTCACACGCTTCAGGTATTCGGCCAATCACAACGCACTGGATAGCTGGCCAATCACAGCACACCTCGCTTTTCAGACCGATGAGCTTTGTAAAAATCGACGCGTTTCAGAAAGGCGGGGCATAGAGGAGAAACAATAATGTACAGTATGTGGAAAATAATGTGTTTTTTAACCTTAAACCGCATAAACATTTCATTACACCAAATACACAAAATAATGTTCTTTTTAGCAACATCATATGACCCCTTTGCAGTGAAATGGAATTGAGGTTTTAATGCTCAGTTCTTCGTTAACAGAGTAAATTAAATTAAATGAAATTAAATAAAAATTATGGACTCCTGCAGGTAGGGTACCTCATATATAAATACTGCAGTGCAATGGAGATGAGGTTTTAAGGCTCAGTTTTTTGTTGACAAACAGAGTGATGGAATAGTGTCCTATTAGATATGACTGAATGAAGATAAATATAAATGGTTTAGACCAGCACAATGGTAACATCTCAGTGGGTTAAGGATGACTGAGATATTGAGTGACTGCTAGGAAGTGAAGTGGCTGAGCAATGCGGGTTATAGCAAAGAGCAGAATGTGTGTTTTGACTTGACAGGATCTGGATGACTGTCACTGGAACAAGGACATCTGTGTCATAACATTTACTGTCTAGCCGTATACAATGGAGTAATCTTATCCAAGCAAAGACAGAAAAGCATTCATCACAGACTGGAAGAGAATCACACTTTACAAATATCTTTAAGTTATCATCATAACACTGCACCAGGTTGTGCATTTTCTTAAACTTTCAGTTAACTTAATTAGTAATGGTTTTAAAAAACAGTAGCGGCATTGAGATCTCAGCACTAGACATCCCCTGGGAGTAAGTGTGAGTGTAAAAAAATGAAAGATCTGTCTTGAGGCTTTCAGAAATCCAGAACTCTTTTGTAATATCGCCTCTAGTGGTTATTGCGGTTCACTGCAACTTGCCAATAGTCAAAAAAGTATGAATGTTATTTTAGTATCACCTCCTAAATCTAGTCAGTGATACACAAATGCTGGAAAAACAACTGTAATATTAGACCTCCAAAAATATTTATTGCACAAAAACAGCCTTCATGTGGGAGAACACCATTGGCTGTAATATTCTGTCAAAATCTCTCACACATTTCCTTTGTAACCTTAGAGAGGTGAGAAATATATGTACACTACTGGAACGCATGTGTTGAAATGAAACATGAAAACTAAACAAACACTGAAGCCTGAAGGCAGAAGCTGAGATATTCGACGGCGGCCCAATCATTCCTAATGATCCTCATTTACTCAAACAATTTAATGCCATTTTCCCATATGATGCTTATGGTGATTTCAAAACAGTCACTCATCAGACTTATCAACCAACACATTCACTATTGTACACAAACAGATTATAATGCTACAATCACTGAGAGCTTGCTGATAATCAATAAATCAGTGCACGCTCAAGGTACTTCTCACAACAAACTCCTTATTTTTAACGTACAAAAACTTGCTGCCGCATAATAGCCGGATGCAACCTGAGAAGTGTGTGGACAGGTTCCCATGTAGCTGCTCCCAAACCCTAAGGTTAGCTTTTGAGTACTTGGCAGCCGGTCGACTGTATAAACCACCTTGAGCACGGATGAAGCGAAAATTCTCACAGTCCTTGAGCAGGCTGATAGAGGAAGACACCCAAAAAGTGTCGCCTGCGGGCAGTTTGGAGCTCTGCTGATGGAATGCACACTCATTAGAAAGCCATCAATCATCACGACCCCCCCAGATCTATTTTTAAAGGCTGTTCCAGGAAGCTATGTGCTAGGGTACACTAATTTACGAGGCGGGACGCCACTACTGCGATATTAGTCCTCACATACAGGGAGAAAAAGTCAAATGAATGGTATATGATTGAACAAGAGAACGGCCAATGATCTGTATCAACTGTCGGGCCGTCTGGCAATGCAGGGTCAGTAAAGAGTGAATTAAAATTATCATCCAAAAATTAAAATTCTGGCATCATTTACCCACCCTCATGTCATTCCAAACCAGTATGACTTTCTTCTGTGGAAAGATATTTTCAGAAATGTTTTTTTTTTTTTTTTTTGTCCAATGGAAGTCAATGGTCATCAAAGCAGTTTGGTTACCAACATTCTTCAAGACATCTTTTGTGTTCTGCAGAAGAAAGAAATGACATAAGGGCAGTGTTGGGAGGGTTACAAGCTACCCTATTTAAAATGTAATAAGTAGTGTAACTATTACAATGAATTAATTAGGTTACACTTTATTTAAGGTGTCCTTGTTACAATGTAATTATATATTTAAGTACTGAGTAATATTAATTAACTACATGTACTTACTACAAGGCTCTCAAAATCGCTAGCCCGACGTCCCGGGGCTATTGTGTTTTCCAGTCGGGCTACCAAAATGTATCACCGCCCTGCCCGACGGGCTATCTTGAACAGTGATATAAAATTCCTTCCTTGATTTCTGTTGTTCACTAGCTCGTAGGGGTAAAACGGATCGTAGTTGATCGTTTGCACGTGTTTCTAAAGTCTTGCCTATTTAAACATTCTAGTGTTTTAAACCATTCACGCGCATTCGGAGCTGTGCGCACTCATTCAAAGTGCACACAGAGTGCCGCGTTTCAGACAATACGCGTACACAGAATTGATTCCTCTTTCGAGTATATTTGCATCTGAATGAACACATACACAAAAAATTATCTCAAAATAACTCTCGGCAAGTATTCTCGTAAACACAGTCGGTTATGTGTTAAGTATTGCAATCTAAATACCATGTATTTAGCATCTTTGTCTTAGCAGTGGTTGCCTCTGATTTTAAATGGAAAAAGCACAGCCAAAGCCTTAGTTTGTTTATATGAAGACATTTATTTTATTTGTATTATTATTTTATTATTTGATTTGGGATTTGTTAAAACATTTCAAGTTAGATTTATTATTTGACATATTTCAATTTCACAAAGAAATGTGCAGCATTTTGTTGGAGAAATAATAAAAGGGACACCTTTTCATTTATAATTTGTCTTAAATCTCATTTTGTTCAAAAGAAAAATTGTAAGAAAATTGTATTGTGAAATCAGTATCGTGAATCGTATCGCATCGCATCGTGAGTTGAGTGAATCGTTACATCCCTATATGCTACTAGTTTTTGCTGTGGTATCAAAAGAAGTATTCTGTTATTTAAATAATAAAGAACCATATATTTTTTGCTCATCTGCAAAATGACCCAATCTGTTACTCAAAATCTGAAATAATGCAATATGGTCCGAGCCGTGGGTTTTGTGATCCGTTGCACCCCTACTCTCTTGACTTGCTATTTAAAATAAAAAAGCAATCACTGAAGTTTTTAATCATGCTGATTTGTCCGCAGTGAAGCTCAGCCGATGTCTTTTTTTTATTTTATTCGGGCTACTTAAATTCATTTTGGGATACTAAAATCTGAAAAATGTCTGCCCGAAGGGCTACCAGCGATTTTGAAATTTTGCGAGCCCTGTATGTTTAGGGTTAGGATTAGTGTTTGGTTAGGGTTACTTGCATGTAATTATGCATCATTTATTGTTATTATAATAGTACATGTAACGTATTATAAAAGTATATGTAACAAAGTGTTATCCTTTATTAAAGTAATGTAACTGATATACTGTCATACTGAATACATTTGATTACTTTTTGACTACTTTTCTAAATTTCTAATGAATGTTTTCAACTATTAATCATTTTGAAACATTTAAACCAGGCTGGGATAACCTTACAGTAGTACTCAACACTGATTACTGTCAGACTTTCAAAATCCTTCATCACTTGAATTAACACACAAAATCAGACTTTAGGACTTCTTTTAACATTGAGATCGTTCTGAGGTTAAATACAGATTTAAAATCATAAAACAGTTTAATAGTTATGATACTGTTTTTGAAATCCAATCTTTGCATTGCTGTGACAGGAAATGCTGGCATCTAACTATGCCTTTGAAAAAAACAGCTGATCTTAAAAAATAAAGAATACTGTATACATAAACCCAAATAGGAAATAATACAGTTATCAAATAAGCATGTGTCTAATTCTGTGTCCTAAACTCCTGAAACATTGGTGTCTCATATTTTAAAGCAGTCAATTCAATTTGGTAAAGAAATCAATCAAATCTGTGTGTGTGTGAAAATATTCAGATGTAACCCCTTTTGTAATCGTTACCATTTTTCTCAGTAACTATAACACATTACAGTTACATTTATTTTGTAATTAAATTACGTAATTCCGTTACATGTAACTAGTTACTCCCCAACACTGCATATAAGGGTCAGAAAATAATAAAATAATTTTCATTTTTGCATGAACTATCCCTTTAAGGCTTCAAAAACACTTCAATCACTGCAGACAAATTGAACAAAGCTGAACAAGAAAGTAAACATGGGCTGAAATGGTTGCGGTCATATTTAAGATATCAACCTAGAAACGTTGAATGTTTCCAGCAGTAGCTCTTGAAAAAGGCTTCAGCTTTCATCTCTCCAATCTCCTGTCAATCCTACTGGATATATCTAAAATTGCATAACCATTTCGATTAGCGAGTGTAAAACTGAGCAGCATCTGGTAGAGTATACGTTAAGAATCAAACCATCATCTCCAGCAGGGCCTGAGAAAGACCAAGCTCGCCTAAAGCCGATATTAAGCTTTCCATCTGTCTTCAAACGCACACGAGCCGCACTCTCTGGTCCTCGCTCACAGTAGGAAGAGCGGCTGACAGCTAAGCTCTGACATGGCTTAGTGGTGTGGTAACCCTGAAGACAAAACAACCAAAACTCAATTAAAGCATTGGGGAATAGATAAAGAAATGTGGTGGGAGTTAACATAGTTTTTAAACCTGCCCTCTGTTTGAACAGACTCATATCCCAGACCCCGACATGCCAGGTATAGAGTAGGGGACGGGTCAGTGGTAACACAAATACGCAATTACATTGCCTCACCAAGCCCAGCAGAGCCACGGCGAGGTCTCCGACCCAAGTCATGCACACACGTACACACAAAAACACACAGGCTCACACAAACCACGGGATTAAATTCAGGTGCGAGGTCCTGTTTGGCTTGGATAGGCTCCAGCGCCAGAACAAAGTGTGTCTGTCCACACTCAGCCCAGTTAACAGGGTTTTTTTTTACGAAAAGCTGCCACTCTGAGATGTCAATCAGTTCTTCTCTCCTTTCCCCGCCCTCATGACCCAATGCAGATCTAACCAGCTGCAGGCTCTGAAAACACTTCCCAGAGAGCGCTGAACACACAAAGATGTTTGACTGGGGAGATCCCTTTACATACCTCCCAAACCTCTGCCTCTTGTGTAACCAGAGACCTACGTTTTCAGCAAAACACAAAAGCTCCAAACAAGGCATCTGAAAATGGCTAAAGACGTCTTGGCAGTAGCGTAGAAATGATGAGTCCTGACAGAGCAGAAGTTATGTTAAATCATCCTTAAAACAGGCTACAATTTCTACCTATGACATAAGATTTTTAAATGTGCAGTCTTGTCTTACCTGCAAGGTCATTTAGTTGCAAGTTACTAATCTCAGACATCCTAAAATCTTGCAATAAGTATTAAAGACTTATCTGCAAGGTTCCTACACTTTTTGACCAATGACTTGCAATCTTTCCAGACATTTCAGATAACTTTATTTTTCTGATTCAGTTTGAGCCCATTTGACAGATTCGTTATAGGTGCTAAAAGAAAACGGTATATTCACCATAGAATTTTCCAGGACTTTTCCATGATCTTTAGTCATTTGTGACTATGGAATAAGAATTTTTCAAACATTGTGATTCAATCCAATTCACCAGCAAGTAATTCAGATCAATCTGTTAGCACATTTGACAGATTAGAGCAGTTGTTTTGAACGTATATTAACGTTCAAAATTTTGAGATTTTTAAATCTCTTATGCTATCAATACCTGTCTTCATTTGAACAAAAATATAGGAAAGATAACTGTTTTCTCTTTTAATGTTTTATTTTTTTTTATATCTGTCAGAAATGGTTAAATAGAAAGTAAAAAAAAAAAAAACACTTATTTGAAATATAAACTTTTGTAACATTCTAAATATATTTACTGTCACTTTTGATAAACTTAATGCAAACTTCATTAAAAATAAATAAGTACATTTTAATAAAAAATTAAAAAAATAAAAACTTTTGAACAGTAGTGTATATTCATCATTGAATCCATAAACGAATTTTCCAGGATCTTTTCAGTCATTTGTGATTATAGCGTAAGCATTTTTACATTATGATTCTGGTTTGCTAATGAATCAATCAGATAAGTGTGTGAACCAATCTGACAGATTAAAGCATTGATTACATAAAAGTAAATAACAAATCTCTATATAAGCTCAAAATTTAGTCAATTAAATATTTTAGCATAAAGCATTAATAGAAAAAATAAATACATATTCACGACAGAAATTTCCATGATTTTTCGAGGCATTAAAAACACTTTTTATATAATAATTATTCAAAGCTTGCTTTGCTCCACTAAAAACATTATGCATGAATTCTAAAAAGCATTCTGGCAGCAAATCAGATGATGCAGTTTCCTGGCAGTGGGCTGACATTTTAACGACTAATTCTGACACTTTTCTCACCTACACTCTGCTCCATCTTTCCTTTACCTCAGGTGAAGCCTGGAGACCAGGTCTGGAGTCAGTAAACACCTGTCAAACAGAACATGAGAGCTGCACCCACGCACACTGCACTACTGGACACACCCACTAAAGTCATGAGAAACAACACGTACGCTAGTCTTCTTTCAAAGGTTTGCTACAAATGTGAACAGCCATAAGACAACAAAGATAAAGAATAATTCTTGTAGACTTGACCCAGGAGAGAAAATGAATTAAAAGTCATATAATAAAAGATTTATCATGCACAAACACAGCTAGATCAGACATGATCAAAATGAAAGGTGTTCAGCAGAGCGCATAACTTTTCCTTTTTCCCACGCAAAAAAGGACTCAGCTATCAATCATTGTCAATCAGCCACCTGTCAGTCAATACCATTCGCTCTCTTCCTTTTGACCCTGAGGGAGCAGTCTCGGCAGGCCCATTAAATAGAGAAAGCCTTCAGGAGTGACATCACTGGTGCTTTTTCACTACACAACCTTCATCGAAAACTTTTTTTTTTTTTTTTTTTTTTACAAAGAGATTGTTTATTGGTGTTCTGAACATGCAATAAATAGTGTGAAAACAATACTATATACTAAAGCTTTATCTGTGTGATCAATAGTGGTCCTTGTGTGAACAAACATTTAAATGTAACCTATTTTGTAATTCAAAATTAAAGTACAACCTAACATATGCATATTTCTGCAAGTGTTCATTATTAACAATGTAATAATAAAGAATGGTTAAATAAATAAAGGGTTTATTGTTGGTTTAAATGTTTGGACTTGAAAAACACACGGGAAAGTGCATCAAGGGGAGTGACAGTTTCCTTAATATCCGGGGGTGTGTATGGTGTTTTCTCTCACAGCTGGGTAAAATGGTAAAATGTGCCCTCTGGGACCTTTAAGCAGTTGGGAAACCTGAACACTCTCCACCTATGTCTCAGTGATTGACAGTTAACTATATAAACCTAAACTTTAGAGGTCCCACCCACTTCGACTAAATGGAATGTCAGGACAAAACAAGCAACAATAGAGGGTGATGTGCAATCAAAAGTGTTATGAAGGTGATAGAGAGCGATTCAAATTTAGCTCAGCAGCAAAAGCTTCCACCCACTTCATAAAGTTACTGTATTTCATACAATAAATTATTCAAGGAATTACTGGTTACACTTTATTTTAAAGTCCAATTCTCGCTATTAACAAACCATTAATTATGACTTTTGCCTCAACTCCTAATTTGTTGCTTATTAATAGTTAGTAAGGTAGTTGCTAAGTTTAGGCATTGGGTAGGATTAGGGATGTAGAATATGGTCATGCAGAATATTTATAAGTACTAATAAAAAGCTAATATGTCATTAATAGTCATGCTAATAAGCAACTAGTTAATAGTGAGAATTGGTCCCTATACTAAAGTGTTACCAAATATTTTTTTATTTATATAACATTTTATATTTTATTTGGAGATATACACTATATCTGTACCATATTTATCATATTTTATCTATCTGTATTGTCTCTGTTGGATTTATATGTTGTGAAATAATATTATGTTATTTAATTGTACATGCTCATTCACATTTATTTACATGTATATTGCTTCCGTCAACTGCATTTCACTTAAGTTAATATTTAAAAACACCAATAATTAGTACTAATAATTAGTAAATCTCAAAATAAATATCTGTTTTCATACTGTATTACTACTACGTGTAGCATTTAAAACAATTGATTTTAGTTTTTAGTGTTTTATACATACTGTATATATATATATATATA
>NW_015552625.1:4310620-4317810 GCF_001515605.1 Sinocyclocheilus anshuiensis | reverse complement strand
GAAGAGCGGCTGACAGCTAAGCTCTGACATGGCTTAGTGGTGTGGTAACCCTGAAGACAAAACAACCAAAACTCAATTAAAGCATTGGGGAATAGATAAAGAAATGTGGTGGGAGTTAACATAGTTTTTAAACCTGCCCTCTGTTTGAACAGACTCATATCCCAGACCCCGACATGCCAGGTATAGAGTAGGGGACGGGTCAGTGGTAACACAAATACGCAATTACATTGCCTCACCAAGCCCAGCAGAGCCACGGCGAGGTCTCCGACCCAAGTCATGCACACACGTACACACAAAAACACACAGGCTCACACAAACCACGGGATTAAATTCAGGTGCGAGGTCCTGTTTGGCTTGGATAGGCTCCAGCGCCAGAACAAAGTGTGTCTGTCCACACTCAGCCCAGTTAACAGGGTTTTTTTTTACGAAAAGCTGCCACTCTGAGATGTCAATCAGTTCTTCTCTCCTTTCCCCGCCCTCATGACCCAATGCAGATCTAACCAGCTGCAGGCTCTGAAAACACTTCCCAGAGAGCGCTGAACACACAAAGATGTTTGACTGGGGAGATCCCTTTACATACCTCCCAAACCTCTGCCTCTTGTGTAACCAGAGACCTACGTTTTCAGCAAAACACAAAAGCTCCAAACAAGGCATCTGAAAATGGCTAAAGACGTCTTGGCAGTAGCGTAGAAATGATGAGTCCTGACAGAGCAGAAGTTATGTTAAATCATCCTTAAAACAGGCTACAATTTCTACCTATGACATAAGATTTTTAAATGTGCAGTCTTGTCTTACCTGCAAGGTCATTTAGATGCAAGTTACTAATCTCAGACATCCTAAAATCTTGCAATAAGTATTAAAGACTTATCTGCAAGGTTCCTACACTTTTTGACCAATGACTTGCAATCTTTCCAGACATTTCAGATAACTTTATTTTTCTGATTCAGTTTGAGCCCATTTGACAGATTCGTTATAGGTGCTAAAAGAAAACGGTATATTCACCATAGAATTTTCCAGGACTTTTCCATGATCTTTAGTCATTTGTGACTATGGAATAAGAATTTTTCAAACATTGTGATTCAATCCAATTCACCAGCAAGTAATTCAGATCAATCTGTTAGCACATTTGACAGATTAGAGCAGTTGTTTTGAACGTATATTAACGTTCAAAATTTTGAGATTTTTAAATCTCTTATGCTATCAATACCTGTCTTCATTTGAACAAAAATATAGGAAAGATAACTGTTTTCTCTTTTAATGTTTTATTTTTTTTTATATCTGTCAGAAATGGTTAAATAGAAAGTAAAAAAAAAAAAAACACTTATTTGAAATATAAACTTTTGTAACATTCTAAATATATTTACTGTCACTTTTGATAAACTTAATGCAAACTTCATTAAAAATAAATAAGTACATTTTAATAAAAAATTAAAAAAATAAAAACTTTTGAACAGTAGTGTATATTCATCATTGAATCCATAAACGAATTTTCCAGGATCTTTTCAGTCATTTGTGATTATAGCGTAAGCATTTTTACATTATGATTCTGGTTTGCTAATGAATCAATCAGATAAGTGTGTGAACCAATCTGACAGATTAAAGCATTGATTACATAAAAGTAAATAACAAATCTCTATATAAGCTCAAAATTTAGTCAATTAAATATTTTAGCATAAAGCATTAATAGAAAAAATAAATACATATTCACGACAGAAATTTCCATGATTTTTCGAGGCATTAAAAACACTTTTTATATAATAATTATTCAAAGCTTGCTTTGCTCCACTAAAAACATTATGCATGAATTCTAAAAAGCATTCTGGCAGCAAATCAGATGATGCAGTTTCCTGGCAGTGGGCTGACATTTTAACGACTAATTCTGACACTTTTCTCACCTACACTCTGCTCCATCTTTCCTTTACCTCAGGTGAAGCCTGGAGACCAGGTCTGGAGTCAGTAAACACCTGTCAAACAGAACATGAGAGCTGCACCCACGCACACTGCACTACTGGACACACCCACTAAAGTCATGAGAAACAACACGTACGCTAGTCTTCTTTCAAAGGTTTGCTACAAATGTGAACAGCCATAAGACAACAAAGATAAAGAATAATTCTTGTAGACTTGACCCAGGAGAGAAAATGAATTAAAAGTCATATAATAAAAGATTTATCATGCACAAACACAGCTAGATCAGACATGATCAAAATGAAAGGTGTTCAGCAGAGCGCATAACTTTTCCTTTTTCCCACGCAAAAAAGGACTCAGCTATCAATCATTGTCAATCAGCCACCTGTCAGTCAATACCATTCGCTCTCTTCCTTTTGACCCTGAGGGAGCAGTCTCGGCAGGCCCATTAAATAGAGAAAGCCTTCAGGAGTGACATCACTGGTGCTTTTTCACTACACAACCTTCATCGAAAACTTTTTTTTTTTTTTTTTTTTTTTACAAAGAGATTGTTTATTGGTGTTCTGAACATGCAATAAATAGTGTGAAAACAATACTATATACTAAAGCTTTATCTGTGTGATCAATAGTGGTCCTTGTGTGAACAAACATTTAAATGTAACCTATTTTGTAATTCAAAATTAAAGTACAACCTAACATATGCATATTTCTGCAAGTGTTCATTATTAACAATGTAATAATAAAGAATGGTTAAATAAATAAAGGGTTTATTGTTGGTTTAAATGTTTGGACTTGAAAAACACACGGGAAAGTGCATCAAGGGGAGTGACAGTTTCCTTAATATCCGGGGGTGTGTATGGTGTTTTCTCTCACAGCTGGGTAAAATGGTAAAATGTGCCCTCTGGGACCTTTAAGCAGTTGGGAAACCTGAACACTCTCCACCTATGTCTCAGTGATTGACAGTTAACTATATAAACCTAAACTTTAGAGGTCCCACCCACTTCGACTAAATGGAATGTCAGGACAAAACAAGCAACAATAGAGGGTGATGTGCAATCAAAAGTGTTATGAAGGTGATAGAGAGCGATTCAAATTTAGCTCAGCAGCAAAAGCTTCCACCCACTTCATAAAGTTACTGTATTTCATACAATAAATTATTCAAGGAATTACTGGTTACACTTTATTTTAAAGTCCAATTCTCGCTATTAACAAACCATTAATTATGACTTTTGCCTCAACTCCTAATTTGTTGCTTATTAATAGTTAGTAAGGTAGTTGCTAAGTTTAGGCATTGGGTAGGATTAGGGATGTAGAATATGGTCATGCAGAATATTTATAAGTACTAATAAAAAGCTAATATGTCATTAATAGTCATGCTAATAAGCAACTAGTTAATAGTGAGAATTGGTCCCTATACTAAAGTGTTACCAAATATTTTTTTATTTATATAACATTTTATATTTTATTTGGAGATATACACTATATCTGTACCATATTTATCATATTTTATCTATCTGTATTGTCTCTGTTGGATTTATATGTTGTGAAATAATATTATGTTATTTAATTGTACATGCTCATTCACATTTATTTACATGTATATTGCTTCCGTCAACTGCATTTCACTTAAGTTAATATTTAAAAACACCAATAATTAGTACTAATAATTAGTAAATCTCAAAATAAATATCTGTTTTCATACTGTATTACTACTACGTGTAGCATTTAAAACAATTGATTTTAGTTTTTAGTGTTTTATACATACTGTATATATATATATATATATATAGAGAGAGAGAGAGAGAGAGAGAAAGAGAGAGAGAGAGACAAAGTATAAAAAATTAATAACAGCAATAACATCAATATAATTTTAGCTTATTGGTACCAGCCAGAAATTCAATATTGGTGCAACCCTAATCTAATGTAATCTTTGTAATCTTATTGTCCCTAATTATTTGTAGTAATTTATGAATTTATACATTCACATAATTAAGTAATTTATACAACATCTTATACACACACACACAGTGAGTTCTAAACTGAGACAACCACTAAAGGCAAACTTTACACCACAATTTACAGGTAAAACACCTTTTTCCCATCACTCAAAACATGTAATTATATATTCTGTAACCTCATTTTCAAGGTTAAGGAAAGTGGGTATAAAATAGCACCCCCTTATAGTGCTTATAGCCCAGCCCTACTTCAGATACTCAAGTTAAGAAATAAGATACATCATCCAGTCTTTTTGTCTATTAAACACACACACACACACACACACACATATATATGCATACTGTAAACCCCTCTCCCATGCACACACACAAACACACTTATCACTCAGCATGTCAATGCGGTGGAGAGGCATCATGTGTTGCTCAGATTATGTGGCAGGGTAAATAAACGCTAAGTGCTGACAGACGTGCAGGGGGTCGCTGTGATGCACACTAGACAACACTCACACTGTGCAGGGGCAAGGCGAGGTGACCCTGATACTCTGCTAACCTAAACCTGTGTGCATCAGCACATGTGCATATGGTTTTTGGGTCAAAAAGTTGGCAGTGAGAAGCATGTGATATTGATCCTTTTACAAAGACGAAAGATGTGCTTTCCTCTCCTTATTTGGAAAATGGCTCCAAGGTTGCAGTGGAAAATTGCCCAATTCAAGATTTAACAACAAATTACATTTAAGCTTAGAGCTTTTGTTTTGTTTTATGATTCACCAAACTTTATTTAACTACCATTCTGGGAGGAGTAAGGTTTTTTATGTTTTCTTTTGCACATCAATACTGCATTTATTTAATAAAAATACAGTAAAAATACAAATATTGTGAAATATTATTCCAAAATAACTGTTTTCTGGTTCCATTTAAAATAAAAGGTAATTAATTACTGTGATGGTAAAGTTGAATTTTGAGCAGCCATTACTCCAGTGTCACATGATCCTTCAGAAATCATTCTAATATGCTGATTTGGTTCTTATCATCATAAATGCTAAAAAGGGTTGTGCTGCTTAATGTCTTTGTGGAAACTGGTAGAGTATATAAAAAAATATATTTAAACAAGAGGTTCTGCATAGTCTTGATGTTTAAAAAAAAAGGGCAGCAGAGGGCAGGAGAGAGAAATCAAGCATGCAAGACAGCTAGAGAAAAATAGAAAGATGAAAAATCAGAGCGAGAAGGAAAAAATACAAGTCAGGCCCAGCCTTGAGTCAACATATGATGCTACTGGGAATCATAGTAGAATTAATTTCAGGAGAAAAATGGATTACTCATAATATGAGACTGCAAAAGCAAACAGTCAGAGACAGGATTAGCTCTCTAGTCCAGCTGACTTTTGTTTGAAACTGCTATTACTCAAAACTAAAAATCAGAGCCTGGCTTAGAAAGTTGGGAATGCGCCTACAATTACTTTGAGCATTTGGCTGGATCAAGAGTAGAGCCAGACACAACATCATGTACAGTATTATGTGAGAGGACACTCAACTGTTGGCAGTATTTAATAAAGACATAAACATTACTGAAGTAAACAAGTATAACAAAGTCACAACCCATTATTAGCATGGTTTTGAAGAGGAGATGCACAAAACGAATTTTTAATTAGATTGAATGTCATGTGACTCACCTGGTAAGTGCCGATACCAATGTGTTTGGGGTCGATCTTAATGAGCTCTGCTAAAGGGTCCTGAACACGCCTCCCGATGGACACTGAGGACAAAAAAAAACAATACAAGAGGAAATCATCTCACCATTATGTGTAGTTACTGCTCAAATATAATCATGAATGTCTCAAGAGAACAACAATATTTACACTTTAATAAACCCACAGACTTAATTAAGAATAAATTAGGCTCACATGAGCATAGATCTATGCAAATGAGACTATTTAAATCATGCAAAAGCTTGTGTGGAATGTACTGCACTAATCACAGCTTAACAGATTATATTAATAAACAAGATTTGCATTTACGGAAAAATCAGCATTTGCAACACACAACTATGGAAGCCCATTTCCACCACAGAATAAAATAAAAAGGTAATTGTGACCTTTTTATCACAATTCAGACTTTTTTTTACAATAGAATATAACAAAGAGTGAAAAATTTAAGGGGGTCTGAATACTTTCCGTACCCACTGTAAATCTGAGAATTGTGAGAAAAAAAGTCAGAGTTGTTGGATAAAAATGTGCAATTACCTTTATTCATTTATTTGTTTGTTTGTTTAATCCTGTTGTGGAAACAAGCTCTTTTATACAAAACTATTCAGCAGTCAATGTAAATGTGACCACATAATATGGTTAAATATATGCAAAAAAAGAAGACCTGTCATATTCCTATTCATATACACATATTACTGTTTCCAATTATTACTGTTGATGTCATTGTTATTTACATTCTGTCAGTCAACAAAAGTATAAAATTTACAATAAAGCAAAAAAAAGCTCAATTAAGGCTGAAATAATCTACGTAAAAACTGTGAACAAATGACAAGATCATTTAACAGACCAAGCTACAGATGAATATGCCATCACATCTCTCAGAGAGAAAGAGAGAAACAGGCCCAATAATAGACACACTCACTTATCAATCCTCTTTTCCTAGTAAACTGTCGAAGACAGGCAAAGACATGGGCCAACTAAGAGAGGTCTGGTCAAATAAGAACTCAATTAAAGACAAATAAAAACCCAATTCAGAAAAACTTGAATCTAACTTATCCCAGGAAATATGACCAGCCAAACACAATATTATAAAATGAAATGAACATAAGCAGTTTGGCGCACTTGTTCCATTAGCTTTATCTAGTCTTGTTGAAGGTCAGCAAATGAAAGTCAGATTTTCATCTTTACTCGACCACTTGTGCGAGAGTCAGAGTGAGAAAGAGAGCGACTCAGAAAACACAAGACAGAATGTGAGACATTGCGTGGTTTTCTGCCCAAGCACAACCTCCACATTACAGAGAGTGGAGAGAAGTGCTTTTGTGTGCGCTGTACAAGGCCTGAGCTGAAACTCCATCCCTTTCCAAATATTATTACAGGCAGCAATTTCCCACAGAGTTCAATGTGGAGACGCAGCGAGAGAGGCTTGGTGATCGCGCTCCAGAAAGCCACCTCAAAACCTCCATCCACAAGCACCTACTTCAGGCAGCACATCCACCTTGATCTTTACACACAGCTGACCACCTCTACAAAAAATTGTCTTCAAAGTATGAGCACCTTTGTGGGTTAGAGCAGGAGGAGTCATATAATGAGCAAGTAATTTTTGCAGGACATATCATAATTACACA
>NW_015552625.1:4310133-4310457 GCF_001515605.1 Sinocyclocheilus anshuiensis | reverse complement strand
ACATACATACATACATATACATACATACATATATATATATATATATATATATACACATATACATACATACATACACATACACATACATACATATATATATATACACACACACATACACACACATACACATACACATACATACATATACTGTATATACATATTTATCCTCTCAAGTCTAAAAATACCATTTATTGAAACCAAGCTGCAAAAACATCTAACTCTGAAATCCTTAGAAATTAGTCAGAAAAACGAATTCATTATAGGGCTGCACGATAAATCGCATGCGATATTTAACGCGCATCTTGTCAGTAAAGCCGTTCTTTA
>NW_015552625.1:4304211-4309935 GCF_001515605.1 Sinocyclocheilus anshuiensis | reverse complement strand
GGAGATTTACCGCTGATTACAGAACCGGCTTTACTGATAAGATGCGCATTAAATATCGCATGCGATTTATCGTTCAGCCCTAATTCATTAACACAAAAAACAATAGACATTATTGAATTATTTATATGCTAGTAATGTAGCAGTGTTAATGCATGAAACACAAAACACTACACACATTTACACACATCCCACAAAGGACAGACCAATTTCTTACGCCTTTCATAAAAGCGATAAATATAGCTCCCTAGTTTGCCCTTGCACTTGACCAGAGGAAAATTTATGATTAATCCCATACTGATTTACTGCTTTTATAGAGGAAGTCTGGTATAATTCTCAGATCCTGTTTTTGAGAACGTTTAAGCGATTTCCAAACTTTTCGCCTTGCTTTTTTTATTTTTGGAAGAGTAGAGAGGGTGCTTGTGTGGTCTAAACACAGGCAAACCTTTTACAGAAAGTTCTGTTTCACAGAAAAATATCTAATGGTATGACAGATATAGAGAGAAGTGAATCGAAATGGTTTGATAGACTGTGAAAGACTATTTCCAAAGGTACTGTCACTGCTTCTGAAATCCATGTATTGACAACTGGAGATATGAATGTGGCCTAAAGAAAACAAGGAGTCTGTTTCAGACTAAGGAGACAGGGTTGACTGAAATGGCAAGTAAAGGTCTGGTTGAGTGGGAGCTGAGTTGGACTGACAGGTAAGGCCAGTGCGACTGAAGACTTGGATTCTTTGGCACTGGAAAATATAAAAGCTTTGACATTCATTTGTACAAGGTTGTACGTTTGCAAAATCGTTTCCAAAAACCATCTTTACCATTACAGGGTCAATAACTATTGTCAAAATATTGTGATTCTTTATCATTTAGATCTTATTTTTCTCTTTTTTTAGATTTTGACAAATGTGTTTATTTCCTTGGATTATTATATCTTTTTATAATATTAATATATTTTTAGATATTTTTGTCATCTTTAATTTTTTTATAATTTGTATAATATTTTATTTTTTAATCATCTTTTCAATATTTTTTTTTTTCAAAAATACTGTATTTTTATGTAATATTATTATTTTTTATTTTTTTAACACTGTTAGCACTGGCAGATGGGCGATTAATGGCAAACAATTTTAAATCTACCGACAGCCATATCAACAGTTGATAATGGGTTAGTACTAAAAGTAAGTGCTTCTTTGATTTCAGATTTTGTGTTTGTCTCATTCATAACCATTAAATTGCATTATGCACGAATACTAGTTCTGAAAGCATGAAAAGAAGGAATATGTAAATCACCTGCACTCCTTAAGTTGGGATCCATGTCAGGCATCTCTTTAACAGCCTCTGGACTCACACTGTAGATGGACGCTCCTGCTTCATCTGTTATACTGAAACAACAGAGACACACTGAAACACATTTCCAAGGAAATCAAAGCGGTAACCTCATCAAGACCCCAGTGAACTTATGAAGCTCCCTCAGTACGTCTACGAGGCGATAGACCATCCATTTAAATACATTTCCATAGAAAGCTTGTAGTTGATACTGCAGGCACTGAAGTTTAGAGTAAACAGCAATGCATGGAAGACAGACTCATAATAGAGAAAAATAAACAGCCATTTCTGTTATTTTTTTTTATTTTTAAAGATTTTTTCTTAAACTAATGACACAAATTATATTAACCTATCAGTTATATAAAATCTACTGACCAAATATTTTGAATATTTATAATATTTTCTTTTTTTTTCAGATTTAGCAAAGCATTGACATCTTTCTAGTACTCCCTGGGATGCACCTAGTTGTGAATCACTAGATAAGTCAACTAAATTCAGTCTCTCTCAACAGAGTTTCACAAGCATGTGTATTGTGCTGCTTGCCACTTAAATTGAATTATAGTGATTGCAAAGTCAGTCCCACTGGAGGAGGAGTTGGAGTTGAGGTGTTGTCCTCAAGGTAATAGAGTGCTTTCAGTTATATTTACAGTGGTAAGGTTATCTCTACCTGAACAAGCCCAGATCTCTTTAGCCATTAAACTACTAACACATTACTAAGAATATTAATACAAAAAACAAAACAAACACACACACACACAAAAAAAAAACATTCACATACTAAGTTTTTTTTTTTTTAATTACATAAAACTTTTATTTGTGTAATACAATGTTCTGGTAATCTAATACAGTGTTTACCAACCTTTTTTTAGTCGCGGCACCCTTTGGAAATTTTAACAAATTTGTGACACCCTACAAAATTAATTTTGTCACAATACTTGAATTTCTAACTTCGATATGATACCTTGAAAAGTATAGATATTCGGTACAGCAGGGAAAACTGCAGAATAAACTGTAATACAGATATTTTGAATATTATTCAATTTTTTTGTCCATCAATGGTGGCAATCAGTAGGCGAATTTCTAATGAAGAGACCAATTTATATGATAGATTTTCATGTAGGCTTTTATTTATATGTAAACATTTTTTAATTGCCTATCTCACAAATTTTTGCTCACTCAGTGTATTTTTGATTTTACAGTGGGGTAATTTTGTTGCAGTAGCACAAGATAGCTTGATTTCAAACTTTGAATTTAATAAAAAATGACAAGTAAGCAGTCAGTAATAAAATAAGAACAAACAAATTACTAATGATAGCACAAAAAATAATAACGAAACAAATGAAATAAATTGCTTTTTAGTTTTTCAGGTAGGTCTAACAAGGCTATTAAGAGATTTATTTTTTTTACCAATTATATCCAAATAATGTTTAGTCCTAGAAAGCTATTATTATCAGAACACGCGAGTATAACATAGCGGATAGCACATCAATGAATGAGAGGGCAGCGTTACCTGAGTTGCCCATATACCACACCATGTTACAGCACAGTTGTTGCAAACAGAAACAATACTGTACTACATAGATGTTTCCTGTCGGCTCGATTTTTGAGAGGACTTTGCTGTTCCGATCAGCATGAACGGCATATGAGTGGAGCCAAGGAGCAGAGCACACATGCATAGAACGGGATAATATGCAGAGCATCAGAAATGGATATTATACAACAGATGCTTTTTTTGAACATTTTAGCAATTTAACAATGTTAAAAAAGGATGTTTTACACTGCACCCTGGTTGGGAAACACTGATCTAATAGGCCAAGTAATAACTGAAATCATGGGTCAATACTGCCATCTAGAGGACATAATGGCAAACGTGTTTGTCGCTATAGCATTTTTGACAAACTCGAAATAGATTTTAAAGGCTCCTGCTGGAAAACTGACCAGTGCATGCAACTTCTTTAATAATAATAATAATAATAATAATAATAATAAGGCATTCATTTAATACAAATTATATTAATATTATCATATCATTATGAAATTTAACAAACAATATAAATGTTATTTAAATGATAAAAACCATATATGAGTTCTTTCCTTCTCAACTGTCTGGTTGTTAATTAAACTGACCTCTCTCTGAAAACATCAGCAGGGATAAATATCCTCTGCACATGATTATCACCACTGTTACAGAATGACCCTACAAATTAGGGCAGATCACTACTGCAGCCTCCATTACATTTGCTGCCTCTCTATTGGTGCCTAAGGGCTCCTTGGGTAACTTTGCCAATTAGTGTCATCATACTCATGACAGGATGCAGAGGCTTTGTGACACGGACCTCCAGTTTGACTGGTGTCCTCATTTTCCCAGACTCTTTCCCCTCCTCCCTCTCCCTCCCATAGCTGACACATAGCCATGATAACGGTACTAACGAGCCCTGGCATATGACCTTGGGGTCAAGGTGGAGCAGGTTATTAGTGGGATTATTAACAAATTAAGAAAGAAACACATGCCAACCTTGATAAACATTCAAATAAAACTTAATTATATAAATATAAAACTAGATAAATATTAAATTACGTAATATTTATGATGGATAAACCACATAGCCTAAATAAACTAATTGTTATTTATTAAATTAAAGGATGAAAAGCTATCTAAATGTTTATTTCAGACCAGTAATCATGTACAAAGAGACCAAGAGGTGCAAACATTCACTAGAAAGAAACAATACCCCATAACGTTGTTTTTTAGTACAATAACAAACTATGAAAAAAATATGATAATTAATATAATAATAATTATTTGAGGTTTGTAATATAATCATTTCTAATATATATTATTAACATCAGCAGCAGCAGCAGCAGCAGCATTATTATATAGTGGTATTTAATTTACAGTGGGTACGGAAAGTATTGATTTTAGCAAATGGCTGCAATATAACAAAGAGTGAAAAATTTAAGGGGGTCTGAATACTTTCCGTACCCACTGTATCTTGACTAGGGATGTACACAAGTAATTGTAGTTTCTCAATTCTTTCCACCAGCAAAACGACCAAATATTAGAGCAGGTATTGGACATTGAGAAAGAGTGGAACCTATCATGTTTGAATAAATCAGAAAGGCTGCAAGGGTTAATGGGTACAAGCCCTGAACCATTCTGACACGGATACACATCACATCCACCAACCACTTCTCTTCATTAAGGGCACGGCTGAACTTGCAAAAGGGCAGGCAGCAGAAGGCCCAGCTTGAGTGGACACCAAGACATAAGAACAAAGACAAAACCTGTCTGCAAGTGCTGCAGATGACTTGATGACCCTGAGGTCTGACAGTCACTCACTCAGTTACTCACACCCAAATACACTCACACTTTGGGGACTATCATGTCTCTATGAGAGTCTCTGGGCAAAGTCACGGCCTGGGCCCCTCTAACTGTAAGTAACAGTGGTTCTCAGTGTTTGTCATCATCCTCCAGGCTGGTCCATCTTCCCCTTCGGATGTCCATGACCACCGGGTGACACCAAGAGATGGATACATACTTTGATATTTGCCCCCTAAACACATGTTCTAATTAAATGCATTCATCAAATCTGCCTGCAGGGGGAAGAGATATCGTCACAGCAGTGGATAGAAGTCCACTGTTCTTGATAATACTGATAAAATTTGGACAAAATAAAAGTCAACATTGCACACAATGAAAGTGTTTTTCTGTACATTATTAGGTGAATTAGCACTACAGTTCATGAGATTTTTTTTAACAACAGAGTAAATTGTATTTTTGTAACTTTTTTACATTATAAAATACAAAAATACAATTTACTCAGTGAAAAAAAAACAAAAAAATTCACATACCACTTAAGAATTTTTTATTCAACTTTTCTGATACAATTTGCTTTTTAGGGCAAAAATTTGACAATCTGTTTATTAAAAAAAATACTGCAACAAATTCTCTATGAATAAATGTATTATGCATTTATCCTACGCAAAATGGTAGGATAAATGTTATTAATCAGAAAAAAAAATTCTCATACATACACTACCGTTCAAAAGTCTGGGTTTGGTAAGATTTTAAAAAAAAAATTGAGTGAATTTTCTTATGCTCATAATGGCTGCATTTACTAGAACACTAAAGTACAATAAAATGATAATATTGTGGAATATTATTACAATTTGAATTTAACATAACTCTTCTATTTTAAACATTGTGCTGCTTAATATTTTTGTGAAAACGGATATGTTCTTAATGATTCTTTGATAAGCAGAAAGTGCAAAAGAACAGTATTTATTTGAAATAGAAATCTTTTGTAATGTTACAAATGTTTTACTGTTATTTTTGATCAATTTAATGCATCTTTGTGGAACAAACTTACTCATTTTTAAAAATATCTTACTGACCACT
>NW_015552625.1:4301548-4303037 GCF_001515605.1 Sinocyclocheilus anshuiensis | reverse complement strand
TGATTTTAGCAAATGGCTGCAATATAACAAAGAGTGAAAAATTTAAGGGGGTCTGAATACTTTCCGTACCCACTGTATCTTGACTAGGGATGTACACAAGTAATTGTAGTTTCTCAATTCTTTCCACCAGCAAAACGACCAAATATTAGAGCAGGTATTGGACATTGAGAAAGAGTGGAACCTATCATGTTTGAATAAATCAGAAAGGCTGCAAGGGTTAATGGGTACAAGCCCTGAACCATTCTGACACGGATACACATCACATCCACCAACCACTTCTCTTCATTAAGGGCACGGCTGAACTTGCAAAAGGGCAGGCAGCAGAAGGCCCAGCTTGAGTGGACACCAAGACATAAGAACAAAGACAAAACCTGTCTGCAAGTGCTGCAGATGACTTGATGACCCTGAGGTCTGACAGTCACTCACTCAGTTACTCACACCCAAATACACTCACACTTTGGGGACTATCATGTCTCTATGAGAGTCTCTGGGCAAAGTCACGGCCTGGGCCCCTCTAACTGTAAGTAACAGTGGTTCTCAGTGTTTGTCATCATCCTCCAGGCTGGTCCATCTTCCCCTTCGGATGTCCATGACCACCGGGTGACACCAAGAGATGGATACATACTTTGATATTTGCCCCCTAAACACATGTTCTAATTAAATGCATTCATCAAATCTGCCTGCAGGGGGAAGAGATATCGTCACAGCAGTGGATAGAAGTCCACTGTTCTTGATAATACTGATAAAATTTGGACAAAATAAAAGTCAACATTGCACACAAGTTTTTCTTTTTTCTGTACATTATTAGGTGAATTAGCACTACAGTTCATGAGATTTTTTTTAACAACATTGTATTTTTTAAGTTCTATTTATTTAAATGGACACTAAAGGACATACAGAATAATAGCAAAATACTGTATGGTTGAATTTAAGTATATCACCACATATCATAATCTAACGTGCAACAACTTTTCTGATACAATTTGCTTTTTAGGGCAAAAATTTGACAATCTGTTTATTAAAAAAATACTGCAACAAATTCTCTATGAATAAATGTATTATGCATTTATCCTACGCAAAATGGTAGGATAAATGTTATTAATCAGAAAAAAAAATTCTCATACATACACTACCGTTCAAAAGTCTGGGTTTGGTAAGATTTTAAAAAAAAAATTGAGTGAATTTTCTTATGCTCATAATGGCTGCATTTACTAGAACACTAAAGTACAATAAAATGATAATATTGTGGAATATTATTACAATTTGAATTTAACATAACTCTTCTATTTTAAACATTGTGCTGCTTAATATTTTTGTGAAAACGGATATGTTCTTAATGATTCTTTGATAAGCAGAAAGTGCAAAAGAACAGTATTTATTTGAAATAGAAATCTTTTGTAATGTTACAAATGTTTTACTGTTATTTTTGATCAATTTAATGCATCTTTGTGGAACAAACTTACTCATTTTTAAAAATATCTTACTGACC
>NW_015552625.1:4298874-4301457 GCF_001515605.1 Sinocyclocheilus anshuiensis | reverse complement strand
TAAAAAAAAAAAAAAAAACTGTTGGCCAATTACTCAGAGCCAGCTGACCGAAGGGATTCCCAAAACAGAAAAAACAATCATCAGATATCAGGCCAATGCCAAGTCTAAACACTTTGACATTTTTTTGCCTAGAAAAGGGCCAAAGTGGCAGGTGTCAAAGGCCGTCAGTCTCAGGCTCTGTGCCTGAGGAAGTGTGTGGAGGCGCAGTTAACAGCACATTCAATCTGCTGCCACCACCACACAAGTCTGAAAAGAGCAAAACCTCACAGCCACTCACGTCAAACTGGTGGCAGATATTCGTCACCCCCTCAACTCCCCTTCCTGCCTTAAACACCCAAAGAACTGCAGCAGAGAGTGTCAGCGGGCCAGGTTACGGGATGTTTTCCCATATAGCGTGCAGGAAAACGTGCAGGTTTTCGATATATGTTGGTGTCCAAACCTTAAACTCAAGAACCTTAACCAAGAATATTGTGGAGATTTGAAGGTTTACACTGTGGACTGGAACTAGCAATTCAAAACAGGCAAGTGTAGCCCATAAAAAGGATATCCCAGAGGTTTCCATATCCTAATTTTCAGTTTCATTGGAAGCCTACTTCATATATGAAGATGTGGAATTGAGGTTTCCATGTTTTGATGTTGCTTGCATTTTCTTTTTCTGTACTCCAAGGGCTATAAACTACGACCTAAAACGGCCAAACACAAGTAAATGAGGCATGAAATGTGCAGCATGTTAAAAACTTCTCTGGTGGGGATTGCTTCCAGTTGTTCTGACATCACAAGTGATCATTAGATTAGAAATTGACAAATGAGGATTTGGCATCTGGGTTTAAGGCAATGAAAACTTTCAAGCAGCCTGCATGCTTGATCTCATGCTTGGCTGCCACAGATCAATCAGCACTAGCCGGATTGGGAGTGACTGCAGTATTCATGTCCGTTCTTCTGGAAACTTTATGTTAAATGCAAGAAAGTATTCATAGTAAGCTAGCATGTCTGATATACTCATACACTCTTAAAAATAAAGGTGCTTCAAAAGGTTCTTCAAGTGATGCCATAGAATAACCATTTTTGGTTCCACAAAGAACCATTTAGTCATAGGTTCTTTAAAGAACCATCACTTTCTTACCTTTTTATAATCTGAAGAACCTTCTTTCGCCACAAATAACCTTTTGTGAAACAGAAAGGTTCTTAGGATGTTAAAGGTTCTTTATGGAACCATTTTGACAAAAAGGTTCTTCTATGGCATCATGAAGCACCTTTATTTTTAAGAGTGTGCTATAGATGCCAAAATCTCTTATTATAAATAAATAACATATGTAATTTAATATAATTTATGATTGAATGTTCCATGTTATTATGAATAGAAATTAATACTTTCATTCTGCAAGGATGTATTAAATTCATCAAAAGTGACAGTAAAGACATTTATGTTACAAAATATATATTTTTTAAATGTTCTCAACATTGATAATAAATGTTTTTTGAGCACCAAACTATTTCTGAAAAATCATATTAAAATAGTATATAATAATTTGTAATTATATTTCACAATATTACGGTTTAACTGTATTTTTGGTTCAATAAATGGAACCTTTGTGAGCAAAACATATCTTACTAAAAAAAATATTTTACCCCAAACGTTTGAACAGTAGTGCATATACAACACCACACATCAGCTGTATTATATGTAACAAATTGCTATGTTGTTTAGCAACCTTAAAAGGCCTAGTTTTAGGCAAAAAAAACTATATTCATTGAATTGTTTATTGTAATAACTATAAATCTGATTAAACTGATTGAACACTCCTATTGGGATTACCATGTCATACCATGGGACCTTACCTTAACACATGGCCTTACAGAATCGGTGAGTGTGTTTCCAACCAATATAATTCTTTGAAAAAAAAAAAAAAGTACTGCAAAACCTACTGTATCTATTTGGAATAGATGTATTAGATCAAACAGAGATACTCATTTGAAATCCTGAATGCTTTACTCTTTGATGCGAAGACAAATCTAACAACAAATATAAGATGGCACACTGACATCAATAAAAGACACATCACTGTCAACCAAGTGCAGACATTAACATAAATTTCAATATATTAACAGCGGTCAATCAAAATTAGGAGGCTCAAGACAGTTGCTCATGGAGCCACTGGTTCTGGCTGTCCTCTGTGATGTGGACATCTATCCCTCAGTGAGCTATTAGCCATGGGCCTGTGACTGGCAAATATTCCTCCTCGTTCCTTACTGTCCTAATCACCCTACCCAGAATCCTCCTCAAAGGACAAACTTCCCTGATGCAAAACTCTAGTCATCCAAGACCTTACAGCAAAAAGTGATTTCACTTTACCAGGAGCACTTTGGCTGTAAAGGACATGTATTAAATTATATATGGGCATATATTAAATAAATATACAAATTATGTACATATAAATAATAAATAAAAATAATATAAAAAATTAAATAATAATTATTATTTACAGCTTACATAATACTAGTATTACCAGTAATAATAAATCAATATTAGATAGCAGTAATTATTATTATTATTATTATTATTATTATCATTATTAATTGCTG
>NW_015552625.1:4297683-4298861 GCF_001515605.1 Sinocyclocheilus anshuiensis | reverse complement strand
CTGGTAAAAGTATAATAATAATAATAATAATAATAATAATAATAATAATAACTTAAATAATACTACTACTAATAATAAATATTAATACTGTTTAAATTACTATTATTATTATGAATAGCTTGCATTTACATAATTAATTATTTTATTTATATATTTATTTACTATACATGCGTATATGAATAATACAATGACCTTAACAATAATAATAATAATAATAATAATAATAATAATAATAATAACTTATCTATTTATAATTTACAGAAATTGATAATTTCTTTCCTGTTAAGACTGAAGCGGTCAATCTTAACAACTGATCCCAGCAACAGTGTGTACTGAAGGAAAAATAAAAAGGGATAGAGGAGAGACCTCCTGTAATTCTGCGTTCCTCTGCAAAGTGAGTCTAATGACCAGAGACTGGCCGGCTGGTGGCAGAGAGCCAGCCTGAGGGGAGAAGGGTGGTCACTGCCGCCGTCTTCAACCTTAAGAACTGACAGAGCTGTCCAATCAGTCTGTAGCCATAGCTCAGTATCAGGATCACTGTCCTGACAGTCAGGAACACTACAGGCTCCCTCGTTAAGCAAGATACATGTCATTGTGTCCTTCAGGGGCGAGAGGCAAAGTCAGGGCCAAACAACAGCAATGACTAGAGTCAGAGCAGCACCTTAAACCTATTCCTTAGAAGGGAGATAGTTTATAATACATAATGAATAAACCACACTCACTTAGGAACAGTGCTCTAAACTCAACATTTTATGAACAAATATCAATGGCACAGAATATGTACTGAATCCCTAACCCAAATCTGTACAACATAACTATGACAAATCCATGACCAAAGCGCCAATGGTTTCTTCTAGCAGTGTAAAGATACCATGCCAGCCAAGGTCAACTTTTATTGGGTCATCTTGGATTTGATTCATGTTTGTGGCCCTTTGAGCATGTATTAGTAATGAGAAGTAAAAAAAAAAAGCACTGTGCACACACCAATACTGATAAAACACATTCCAGGACTCTCCCACCCCAAGTTCAAAGCCAATTATCTGTACCTTTACTCATAATTAATATCAGTTTAAAGGGGTCATATGATGTTGCTAAAAAGAACATTATTTTGTGTATTTGGTGTAATGAAATGTGTTTATGCGGTTTAAGGTTAAAAAAACACATTATTTTCCACATAC
>NW_015552625.1:4296084-4297549 GCF_001515605.1 Sinocyclocheilus anshuiensis | reverse complement strand
CGTCCTCTTTTTGAAGGCCAAACAAAGTAGTTTCGCTTTCACAATGAAACACACAGCGCCTTCACGACATGGCGGCGGCAACAACACTATAACAGCAAGAATAAAAGTTACGCCTTCTTTCTTTGCGTGAACATTTGGGTGGCGTTATGCAAATCTTCCCACATCATGACGTAGATATGTGGGGGCGTGTTAGAACGAGCCGTTTTTGGTAGGCGTGGCTGACTCTTTGGATTTGAGACTTTAGTCTTTGCAACTTTACAGATCTTCTTTATGCACCAAGAGCTTGTAACACTCCAAAGAGAAAGGAAAAATTCAAATCGCATCATATGACCCCTTTAAATCATTGTATTGGTCTAGAACAGTGGTTCTCAACCTTTTTTTCCACTGGGCCGCACTATGGTCCAAGTGCAAGTCTCACGGGCCGCACGCATATCATTTACATATTACGTCATCAATACAAACCAACCAGATTCATAATATTATAGCGTAAATATTATGATATCTAATCAATTACATTCATTTAAATAAATAATTTAGTGAAATTCGGCTCGAAAGGAGTAACAGCACAATGAAGTTGCGATTGTAAATTGCAGTCTGTAAGACACGCACGACGCGACATTGCAGAAATAGTGCATTCACAAATGTAGCCCATGTTGATCCAAATATGGAAAGCACTTTCGAATTTAATAATCCGAGGTTCTCTCCAGAGATGTTTTGCCACATTTCTTTAATTAAGGATGATTGCTGCGTAGTATGGGTCTTTCCTTTTGCCTGAACATCTTCAAGTGAGTGGCGGGGCAAACCGAAAGTTGATGCCGAACTGAAGCTGAAGTCCAGCACTCTCCAGCAGTACCTTCACTGCTGATACTGCGACTATTCTTGTTTGTATGTGTTCGCTGGCATTTTCCACATTTCGTTTTTCTCCCTTAATAACAAATTTGTCTATTCTGATGCTCAATTTTACCAAACTAATGGCTGCTGATGATTTGAATTGAATTCTGCCAAAGTGCGCGCTTGTAAGTGTTCATTAAATGCGTAACGTTAATTGCTTGAGTACAGGTCTGCTCATGTCTGAAAATAATATATGAAAATTTTACACCTTTCTGGAGTTTTATTTTAGGTTTTAATGTCCTTAAGAATATATATTTGCGGTATAAGTACCAAAAATCATCTCATTTGTGGATTTTGACCTGTCTAATTAATATTCATGAGCCTCTCTTCTGATTGGCCTGTTGTTTTCTGAGTGACGCACGGCCAGGCCAACCACAGGTAACTAGGGTCAGCCGACGTCACAGCGCTAGCTGGAGGCAGCAAAACAAAGGGGAAACTGGAGGCGGCCCATTCAAACCAGCGCAGGTTCGGCTGCATAAGGAGCTTAAAGGGTTAGTTCATCCAAAAATGAAAATTAGGCTGTGTTTTACTCACCCCCGATGCATCCTAGGTGTATATGACTTTCTTCTTTCAG
>NW_015552625.1:4291948-4295839 GCF_001515605.1 Sinocyclocheilus anshuiensis | reverse complement strand
ATAGAGCTTGAAAGATCAAAGACAATTTTTAATATAACTCCGACCGGATTCGTCTGAAAGAAGAAAGTCATATATACCTAGGATGCATCGGGGGGGCGGGGGAGTAAAAAACAGCCTAATTTTCATTTTCGGGTGAACTACCCCTTTAAAATACCATCTTGTTGTGATGTTGGGTGCGACGACAGCTGTGGTTAAACGCGATAAAACGAGCAGACTGGACAGAAACGATCGTAAAAAATGCACGCGTTTGCAGTGCACACTTCTTATCAGAAAAGGTTCAATAAAGTATTGTCTTTTGTTGTTATGGGTGCGTCTACAGATTTCTTGCCATATGTCTATGTTTCTTGCATCTCACGACTATGTCATGTATGAAATAATGTCTGTGTGCATGTGTGTAAAACAACAAACTGACGATTTATATATAATCATTTGTAATTGTATATATATTGTTGTGATTAATTGTGGCTGGAACAATAATGTAGCTGTAAAAATAGTTGCCTGCTGAAATTGAAATGTATATACATCTTCATCATGACTAGATGGACATGGTGAGTTTGTCTTTACTATACACGTTAGATGTGATCCATAATCCTGTCAGATTGTCCATCCTTTGAGTGAGAGTGTAACGTTATAGGTCGGCTGATCTGGTTTCGTGGTTAAAGTTAACCTTTTCGACATGTTTCCCTGTTGTCGTTGCTCAGCAATAGCATGGACGCGATGTTGTCTGGGGGTTTGGCAAAAGGAGAGTGGGACGGTGGGCGGTGCTCGGGGTGGTAACTGAAGGCGGTGACTGTGTAGTTCTGACATCAACCTTTTACGGAAGTCACAACGGTTCGTGAAAAATCACAGCTACTTTATGCAGGCTGTGTACTTATATGGTAGTTACATAGCACCTAGACCTCAGTTATCATGAAAAAAGCCAGGAAATGTCAGTTTTGACAATATGGGACCTTTAAATTAATGTAAAAACTAAAATGAATTGTAAAGAGCGCTGTGCCAGATCAGGACGCTACAGAGGGGTTCCAGAGGATAGGTTCAAAGCATGGTGTAAATCTCACAGCTAATATACTGGAGCAGACTCAACTAGGGCACACAACTACAAAGCTCAAAGAGAGGTTAACTCTTCATCACACATGTGAGCTGCTCAATGTACAGCACAGGTAATGTGCAAACAATCCCAACAGAGACCAACACCATATATACTCGCTTTTAACAAATTTGTATGGAAAATGTGAAAGCATTAACAAACTAGCTAGAATATATGAGCAAAACAGATGTGGCCACTGAATGTGGATTCTGTGCGTGCCTGCTAGTATTTTTTTTAATTAATTATTATTAATAATATTATCACAAAAATACAATATTTAATATAAAATTTAAATATAATTAATATAATACATTTTATCCACCTTATTTGGCAACTAAAATAAGCTTTTTATTCATTTGTGCAAGACTTCCAATTCATTAGCTGCTTTAGGTGAATAACTTGAAGCATAAACTGCAGTAAACTGTAAAAGTGTGTGAGTCCTGCACATGACATGATGCAGACAATTAAGGAATATATTTGTGGCCACAAATTAAGAATTTGTTTCCTTTTTCCTTTTATCCAATTCCCTTGTTTTAGGTAAATTGGTGCCATAAATTAAGAATTTGTTTTTTAAATTGTTGAAACAAGTTCTTGATTTATGGCCACAATTTATCTAAAACAAGGGAACTGGAGCACAATGGAGCCCCACACAAAGTGAGAGCATTATAAAGAATTAAAGGGGTCATATGATGCGATTTCAATTTTTCCTTTCAGCACACCTTGCTTTTCAGACCGATGAGCTTTGTAAAAATCGACGTGTTTCAGAAAGGTGGGGCATAGAGGAGAAACAATAATGTACAGTATGTGGAAAATAATGTGTTTTTCTAACCTTAAACCTTGAATGAGATTAGAAGCCTTGCACATCCAAGCGCTCCCATTCTTATGTTAAAAATGAGATGGATACACTAATGTATTACTTACAGTAACTTCACTCTACACTCTTGCACACAAGTAAATTTCTGTGAAGACAACTTTTTCCTATTTCTTTAAAAGAACAACCAAGGCCTCAGCCAAAAAAGCCTTATTATAGAAAGAACCAAATGAAAATGTCAAGAGGTCAGCGTTTATCCCAGTATTCCTCAAGGAACAACCCCACCAACTCAACAGGCTAAAGTCCCTTCATTTAAACGAAGAGCACCAGGTCGCTGAGAGCCGCGCAGCTCATCCCGCAGGCTCATTACCGCGCAGCTCATCCCGCAGGCTCATTACCGCATACAGACTGCCGGCACTGCCTCTCATTCCTCTGGAGCAGTAAGGCGAAAGAAAGGAAAGGAGACGGCTAGCGGGGACGTCGGGACAGAAGGAAGGGAGCAAGTAACGGATGATGTTTTATGTCTGAACAAGCTGAAGAGTGGGGAGACAGATAGCAGACGGTGCAAATGAAACTGCTGGTTTAATTGACTAGTGATGTACAAAGTGCACTGTGGAGATTAACTTTTAAAAGGGAATGATGTGTTGGAAAAAGAAACACTCTGGTGTAGTTACACATTTCCAAACACACATACACCCAAAAACATATCTACACTACCACTCAAAAGTTTGGGATCAGTTGTTTTGTTTTTTTGTTTTTTTTCAAAACAAATATACTTTTATTCAGCAAGGACGCATTAAATTGTAAAATAAATAAATAAAATAAAATAAAAAATATTGTTATACTTATAATGTTATAAAAGATGAAATCTTTTTAAAAAAAAGTATCAGTTTCGACAAAAAATTAAGCAGCACAACTGTCAACACTGATACTAATAAAAAGGTTTCTTGAGCAGCAAGTCAGCATATTAGAATGATTTCTGAAGGATCATGTGACACTGAAGACTGGAGTAATGGCTGCTAAAAAACAGCTTTTCCATTACAGTAATAAATGACATTTTAAAACAGAAAACATAACATTTAAAAAATAAATGACAGAAAACAATTATATTAAAATTCAATAATATTTCACAATATTGCTGTTTTTACTGCATTTTTTGAACATAAGAGATTTCTTTTAAAAACCATTAAAAAAGTCTAAAACACTTAAAAACCAAAACTTTTTTGTAGCGTACAATGCACAAAAGTCAGTCAGATCTATGTATGTTTACAACTGCACAATGAAACTATTCAGTAAGAGTGTATAGAGGCAAAAAAGGGAAACTTTAAGGGTCTGACAAATGGTGAAAAACTGGCATAAGATCTAAATTATTTAAATATCTGATTTTTTTTTATATGTGGACAATTTTTTTATAAGTGGATAAGGTAAAATATTATTAGAAATTTAAATAAACTAACTACTTTTAAAGTGTACCTGTGGATATTTGTTTGACCATTGATATGATACCATACACCACCACACTTCGAGTTTGTTAAATGTGAAATAATGCTTTCATACAAATGTAACCACTTGATATTTCTTTGTGGAGTGTCTGAGCATTTCACACAAGTTAGCATATCCATTTCTCCACTTAAGGGAACATTTAAGAATGCAATTTTATAAGTGTAATTTATTTCAACTAGCACCCTGCTTCTACAAATACTCGGCTGTGACCACCACGACAGGAAACAAAGTTCAAACTGTCTGGCACTCCCTGGCGTGGCAGCCGATGTTGTACTGCCAATGTGGAGATCTCAAATCTTCCACTTTCATTTTAGAATGGAGGTTGAAATAGATCCACTTGTGGAGCGCGCCTTGGATGTCAAGTTTGACACATGCTTTGCTGAGAACTACTGAGGCAGACCTGGCAACCCATCTGAGCTGCGCTGAGGGATGCAGAGAGCTGTAATGAAAACCGTCATCAGTGTACGCCATAAACGGCCACTTCAGAGCG
>NW_015552625.1:4284042-4291798 GCF_001515605.1 Sinocyclocheilus anshuiensis | reverse complement strand
CGGTTCTGGGCAGCTCTCCAGTCAGAACCAAAAGTCAACAAACACGAGTCTAGCTAGATGGAGAGAGAGACAATCCCAGATCTAGTCTTTATTTGGGTTGGATGAGAACACATCGGACTGGTTTGGTTTGAAGGACGGTGAGAAATATTTGTTTTTAATTAGAGACAGTCAAACAAGGTCCAGATACCATTTAAAACCCGCAAGAGTAACACATTCCAGACCGGCACCATTTCCTTTGCTCCTTTTCTGCGTACCTTGCTTGACAGTTGCTATTTTCACTCTTAGTGGAGTTTATTGATAAAACATTTTCAAATTTCAAGTTGCAATTGCACTAAGACTGTACAGGAGCTTGATGTGACCTCAAACAAATGCAGTTTTCATCTCTACACCAAAGCCAATAACTGCTCAGCAACTCTCAGAAGAACAACATCTGCTGTACTGCTCACTGCTCTGCTCTGTAATTTAAAAAAGGGAAATGTCATACCAGTAGGACACATCGAGGGGCTTGAAGAAGCGTTGTTTAATTAGGTCTGTAAAGAAGGCCTCAGTCTCCCTGCATGCTTTGCCATTTCCTATTACAATTGTTTGGCAGCTGTGGGGGAAAAAAATTAAGTTACTCAAATATATACACACTATAGGTAAAAAGTTTGAAATATTTAAGATGTTTAAAGAGCTTTTTAAAGAAGTATCTTATGCTCACCAAGGCTGCATTTATTTCAACGGAAAAAAACAAACAAACAAACAGTAAAAACAGTCACATTGTAGAATATTATTACAATGTAAAATAACTGTTTTACACTTTAAATATATTTTAAAATGTAATTTATTCCTGTGATGGCAAAGCAGAAATATCAGGAACCGTTACTCCATTCTTCAGTGCTTTTTCAGGATTCAGCATTTATTTGAAATAGAAAACTTTTGTAACATTATGAATGTCTTTACTGTTACTTTTGATAAATTTGGCTAAATAAATGTATTATTTCATTATTTTTTTTAAACGTTCTTACCCCAAACTTTTGAATCGTATCCCCAAAAATATTAAGAAGCAAAAAATACTGGTAGCTAAAACAGCTGAAATTTAGTTTTGCCATCACAAGAATAAATTACAATTTTAAATATATTAAAATATAAAAGAGCTATTTTAAATTGTAATAATATTTCACAATATTGCTGTTTTTACTGTATTTTGATTCAATAAATGCAGCCTTAAGCATAAAAAACAGTTATCGTTGTGGTTGCAATACCTGTGTTTGAACATAAGATGGCGCAGTTTTTCTGCTTCTTTGTGTTTAGCAGGACCATGGAGGTACACCACATCTGTGTGCAGAATCTGACCTGAGGAAAGAAAAAAAGGAAGAAGATATGTCAGGACAGCAGAGGACGTATGCGACAATATTTTATCTGGGCATCAACTTAACAATACATTAGCATCATGAAGATACTGTGGACCCCCATTTTTTTCCTCTTTGATTTTTCTGCACTCATCACCTTGTTCCCCTCTCCTCTTAGACAATACGGCTGCCGTTTTCTGTCAGCCTGAGAGAGGCAGTCTAATTGCAATAGACACCTCAAGAGCCCGGCAGGTCATGTGACTCCACACCCACAGACCTGTCACAGTCAAGCTGGGTCTGCATGTGGTGCTGCAGCGGGGCAGAGGGCAAAACATGGCAATGCCACCTGACACACACCCGCCAGGCCGATCAGTCGCCTGGACGCAGGGCACAAACAGGGCACAGCGTGCCGCTCCTCCCACCGAGAGGCCACAACGGGCATTCTCATCACACCTGTCAATCAGACACTCTCTTTCATCAACTTTAAAAATATAGAAACTAAAAATAATTACAATTAACAGGCAAAAGTTATTTAACACTATGTTAGTCTACTTCAACATTAGTCTATATTTGGTTGATTACAAAATTTGAAAAAAAAAAATCAACTTTACCATAATTATCCATTACTATAAGACACTTTCATTAGTTGACAGCCAAAAGAAAAACTAGAAAAATACCAAATTATTAAAAAGTTATACAGTATTATAATGAAAAGTACTGTTACAATATTACATTAAAACATTAAGACAAAATATCTTTTTATCTTCCTTTTCGATTTATATTTTTAGTTATATGTCTATAGTTTTAAGTTTTAGTTATTGAGATTTAAATAAATAATAAAAGAATAAATAAGCTTTCCATTGATGTATGGTTTTTTTAGGATAGGACTTTTTTGGCCGAGATACAACTATTTGAAAATCTAGAATCTGAGGGTGCAAAAAATCCTTAGCAATGCATATTACTAATCACAAATTAAGTTTTTATATATTTACAGTAGGAAATTTACAAAATATCTTCATGGAACATGATCTTTACTTAATATTCTAATGATTTTTGGCATAAAAGAAAAATCGATAATTTTGACCCATACAATGTATTGTTGGCTATTGCTACAAATATACCCGTGCTACTTATGACTGGTTTTGTGCTCCAGGGTCACAGTTTTAGATGTGGATATAGACATATATTTAGCATTTATTCAAAGTGGATTCCACATTTATTCTGGTTCTCTTACTGGTGGGGGACAGGATTGCTATTTTGCAGCCGTGGTGAAACCCTGGGTCCACTCCCATGATGACTCTCCCACGCACCGGACACATCAGAAGGCGCTGACGTAAATTCCGAACAAACATGGCGATGGACTCTTTTTCTGCACTAGCAGTCAACTTAGTCCTGGGACAGGAAGAATAAGAATGCTATAAAAAGAAGATATGGAAAAAGAAGCTTAACTATCCGGCAAGAACAAACCTGTAGCCTCGACTGAGAAAGGGCAGAATGAATCTCCTGTAGGAATCTTCAACAGCATTCTTCAAAATCGTCATCAATTCTGGCCATGCGAATCCCTGTGGCCTCCACCTGTAAGTCATACAGCAGAAGGAGTCCATCAGTTTAGTCCATCAGAGTCCATCCTGCAGGATTTCAGTAAAATAAAAATTCAGATGGTAGCTTTTCAAAGAAAGTGTGTTTGTTTTATTTCTCATATCTATACATTTAGATAACTGCTTTACCTGTACCTTTACAGTGTAGAGCCTGCCAAAAAAAGCCACTAATATGTGCGTTCGAAATCTGAGATTGTGATTGTATAATAACTACATGGAAATAATTAGCTCTAAGTTTAAATGTTTAAATAATGAAGGGGACAACTAATTTTATTTTTGAAAACGGTGCTTTTCATTTTTATTTAATTTAATGAAAACTCAATTCTGGCACAATAACTAGGAACTTCAAAGTTTATAATAATTGATCATGGATTTTTTTATGTTTTTTAAAGATGCATAAGGACATGCTCACCAAGGCTGCATTTATTTAGTTAAAAAAGTGAAAATGGTAATTTGTGAAATATTAACTGTAATTTATTTCTGTGATGGCAAAGCCATGCCAAAAACATGCAGCCTTGGTGAAAAAAAAAAATTCTTTGCAACGGAAAAACTTTTGACCTATAGTGTAAAAATGTAAAATAAATAAATAATTAAAACATATTAAAATAGTAAATAAGTAAAATTAATTTCCTCTCAAATTAAATTAATTATAATATGTTGCATTACAATTAAAATGCAAAGTATATTTGGTAACCCTATAGAATAGGGACCAATTCCCACTATTAACTAGTTGCTTATTAACATGCATATTATTAACATATTGGCTGTTTATTAGAACTTATAAAGCACATATTCTGCATGACCATATTCTACATCCCTAATCCTACCCAATACCTAAATTTAACTACTTTACTAACTATTAATAAGCAGCCAATTAGGAGTTTATTGAGGCAAAAGTCATAGTTAATGGTTTGTTAATGGTGAGAATTGGACCTGAAAGTGTGACCATATATTTTTATAATGTGCGTGTAGTATGTTTATGTTTATTATATTTAATGTAACTTGCAAATAGAGCTTTGAGCAATTTTGGGTCGACTATACAATACGATAATTTATATATGGAGATAACTGGTTTAATATTCACTAAATAAAAGAGAAATTTTTCTTATTTACAATTTTAAAACGTATTTTTTATACATTATTTATCAAAAACATACCTTTTTTAAGAAATGGTTTCTGAGACATCGTGGAAAGAGCTACATCAATATCAAAACCTGTGGTTGTAAAAGTCAGTTGCCAACCCATTGCCCATTAAACCGGCAACAGCACTGGACCAGACCACGAGGGAGAGAGGAAGAAGATGAGGTGTGGTGCGTGTGTGGGCATTGTGGGTGTGAGCTGACCTGACGTTGACGCACCACCTACAGAAGTCATTCTTCACCCTGTCGGGGATGTTGACCTTCACTGTCAGAATCTTCAGATTCTCCCCA
Organism: Sinocyclocheilus anshuiensis; assembly: GCF_001515605.1. Lineage (NCBI taxonomy): Eukaryota > Metazoa > Chordata > Actinopteri > Cypriniformes > Cyprinidae > Sinocyclocheilus > Sinocyclocheilus anshuiensis. Next base: position 4,287,439 of record NW_015552625.1, on the reverse strand, counting down.
CGGTTAATGGCTAATGTCTGAAACAAGAGAGTAACCTGTAGAGACAGCCGACACAAGGCGAGGCACGGTAGCGCACCGTCGGTCCCACCCCCTCCCGTTCTCTCCTAAAACTAGTCAGTGCGCACCAAGACGCACTCGTGTCGCACCGAAAAGCTCCGTGCCTCTCACTTTTCCCTTACTGGCCCTCTAAGGGAAAGTGACATGCTGTGAAGCAAATAGTTTTAAGTATCTGACCTTTTCTGAGGAAAATCTTTTGAAAGGAAACAAGAGGGAAAAGATGACCCATCAATCTGGACTCCAAGCGGAAGAACCGAGCTGACAAATGCCACCAACCCCCTACACAAAACACACACCCCACCACAGAGCAGGCAACCACCCCCTCTGCACCGCTCAACAGCTAATGGCCTGATCAAGACGTGAATTAATGCAGCCAGAAATATGATGAAAATTCAACACCCTAAGGCAGCTGTTTACTTGGGTTTTCTCATGCGATGTTTATCGCATTTGAAGTTTTGCATGAGATGAGGGAAATGTCAAAACAAATATCAAACTTTTTTCCGTTCCCTGTGTCATTTCAAACTTGGCCTTGTGTAGTTAATGCATATCTATTAATGCATATATTAGACTGGTCTGAATCATGCCATGAGTAATGTTACAATTGAGAAGAAACATAAATATATTCTAAAAATACATGCGAGCATAGCTTTGCAGATTAATGGAGGGCAAATTTCTACCAATAAACAGGTGTCAAAAACAGGCCTCACAAATCTAAAAAAATTCACACAGCCAGTATTACAATTATGATTGTCACATATAGCAAACAAAAGGCCGATAAATTGAAAAAAAAAAAAAAAAAGTGTCATATTTCAGACTCAACAGTCCAGAACATGACATTTTAAAAACATAGGAGGGGGAAAAGTTTAGTCTAAATATTCAACATATCATATTCCTCAATAACAATGAAATCATCATTGGAAAAATATGAGGAATGTAAGCGACAGAAATGAATATTATTTTAAAGACTGAGCTATTCTGATTCAATATTTTTTCTCCAAATAAAGTCAACGGCATTGCCATAGAACAGAGCAATAGAGGATGGCCTCTACAAAAACAGAAAGAATGGGTGAACTTTTCACTTCCTATTTTTGCATGTACAGAAAAACAAACATACACAACATGGGGCTCAGAATACACCTACGATCATTCTCCATACAAAATAAATATGAACTCTTTCTTTAGCAAGGGCAGCTTTGTTTTACAAAACCATTTGATGTTTAGCACTGATTATATTGTAGTCAATCTGTCATAAACTCAAACAAGCAGAAAGCAAGACCACATTCTATTTGTTACTAATTGCCAATTTGTAGATTTTTCAGCTGCACTTTTAGTGAGCGTGCTAGAGGAAGAAAAAAATCAATTTAATTTGTATTTGTCTTTTAATGAACTTAAAAAAATTAATTAGTCTGGTGCATTTTGACTCTAGAAATGTATGTTTACAGCATGGATAAGACTTCGATGAAATCATTGGGAAAATAACAACACTCATTTTCATCAATATAAATAAAACTTTGAGTTTTGTTTTTTTATGTTTTACAAAATGCCATATATCACCCAGAAAAAGCCTCTGAAAGCTTACAAACATAGGCTTCTTATTTCTAAATGTTCGAAAATAAAGTAAAGTGGCCACAGAAGTAAAATAAATAAATAAATAATAAAGAAACAAAAAATAGAATATAATTTGGCTATGGTGAGATGTACAGAAGTGCATAGATTGGAAAAGTTTAATAAATATTTTTTTTTCTAAATTGTTTATTAAAATATTGATAAAACAAATACTTGAAGCAAAATTATTTTCAACCAAAATTAAGCAAAATATAAATATACATCAATATACAATGCATTTAAACATCACTTTCAAGTTATACTTATTCGACATGCTTCTGTCTTTAGTCTTTTCATGGTTCATCTACCAAAATGCCATGCAAAATAATATTTTACAACAGTCAATTACACTGCTAGTGTAAACAGTTTGATCATTAACTTGGGGAAAAAAAATTTAAATTCTGCCTAATTTACAGATTAAGCGTCAATGTAACCTCTGGAGTCACTAAGACCAAAAAAAACTTTCACCAACCGCTTCACCCTTATGATATGAACATATGGAACCCACACACACACACATCTGTCCTTAATACACTCTCACAAGTAATGTGTTAAATTAAACAAGCAAGTATGTGTGCATACACATGCCTCCTGTCAAAATACATTCCACACTCTTCTCTAGCAAAACTATGAAAAGGTTCATTATAGCCCGAGTGTGACAGCTCACAGGTCACGGCAAACTCAAATTAACACTCACTGACAATCCACGTCAGCAGATTAACAACGGGAAAACTATGCTTCACAGGAGATCTCGCCGCCACTCATTCACTCACTCATACGGCCCGTCTTTCGCACTTTGTCTCTTTCCCTCTCACCCTCGCGCCCCTATCCCCCTCCTTTCTCACAGAGCCCATGAGCAGCTGTCATCATGAAGCTGTGTCTGTCAATCCTAGCCTCTAATCCACAGGCACGTGGACGGGGACGTGTCACATATGTTAAGAGGGGGAGATCGGGAATGACTGGGGTCAGGGAACGGGGTGAGAGAGATGAATAGAGGGAGAAAAGGATGACAGAGTCACTGTGACATGTGGCCCACAACCAACTCTGAGTAAGCGGGTACCCGTGAAGTGAGAGAGGGGGGAAGGGGACACCATTGACACAAACACATACAGTTAAACAGCACTGACAGAAGAGCTTTGAAGAGTGGCACAAGGACCTGTGTATACGGCACAACACTGTCAGTGTGTGTGTGTGTGTGTGTGTGTGTGTGTGTGTGTGGACTGTGTCCGAGTGTGTACATATACACTAGCTGTCAAAGGTTTGGACACACCCACTTATTGTTTATTAGGACTATTTTACAATAATACAACAGTCATCAAAATTAAATAACACAAGAGTGGGAATTATGTACTGATTAAAAATGTTCAATAAATCAAAAATTCCACTTCTTCATGAGGTGAATCCTGTGATGCTTTTTACACAGTATTGAAGATGTTCACATCTATGCTGGACACTTGTTAGCTCTATTCCAGCTTTTGTTTTTCAAAGAATTTCATATGCAGGCACAATTCAGTTTATATTAGTCTAAACAACTCGCACAAGCATTAAGGATTTTCCCTTTAAAAGGTTTTTTAAGATTATTAGAAATATAACTTTAGACTAGGTTGTTCAAAATATTTGATTGGTAGTTAATGCATAACAAGTAGTCATGGCATTTCAAGTCCTGGACACCAGCTAGTTTTGTTATTGTTAACTAAAACTAAAACTATTACAAATATTTAAAAAATCTATTAAA
>NW_015552625.1:4272391-4283876 GCF_001515605.1 Sinocyclocheilus anshuiensis | reverse complement strand
TAAGCTGGAATAAAATAAATATTAGATGTAAAACTTAAACTTAAAAAAATAAAAAGCTTTTATAAATATATAAAATAAAATAAAAAACTACTAAGAAAGCACGGAACCAAATACTATAACAAACTAAAACTAAAATGAAATATAAAAATATAAAATAAAAGCTAATGCAATATTAATAATTATAATCAAAATAATATAAATAACACTGATATTATTATCTGACCTAGAAGAGCACTGGGACCTGGAAACAGTGACATGTGACGTCAGGTTTACCAAACAGGTAAGAATTTAAATCACACTCATAATTTCCCAGACCCACTATACCTTCTTATCCCAATAATTTGCTGTTCTCTCTTCACTATTTATATTAATAAAAAAAGACAACCTAAAAAAAAGAAAACTTTTTATTTAGAACAGAAATTGTAATTTTAATTAGGGCTGCACGATAAATCGCATGCGATATTTAATGCGCATCTTGTCAATAAAGCCATTCTGTAATCAGCGGTAAATCTCCATCACGTGCGTGCTTTCACATGGAGCAGCATTAACTACACAGAGCCGTTGTTCACCGACAAGCTAATTTTAATGCAGATGAATGAAATAGCAGTTTCAACTGTTTCTCATTGTGGAAGAGGCTTTTGTGGAATTTGCCATATCAGAGAGCAAGAAAGCAATATCAGTGCATATGATATTCCAATCTTCCAAAAAGTTAAGAGATCTGAAAGTGCCCTGTCTGTAGAGTGAATCTCATAAGAAACAAGATAAAGAGGTGACCATACCTGATGGTGCTGGATGCGCTGAACATCACAGGTGAAGTCAATATACAGGCTGAACTTGGCGATGTCCTTTGGTTTGCTCTTCTGATTGCCCTGCTGTGGCTGCTGTTCTTTCAGGGCTGTTTTAGACACTGACGAGTGAATGGTCACCGAACTCCTGTCGCACCTGAGAATGAACATACATGCAGAGTCAAACACACACTTATAATTACTGACTAATTAAGGACTGACAGGCTAGAAAGATCCACATAATGCCAACAGAGCAAAACAAACAGATTAACAGATAATAGAAAGATGATAATTAAGAGGGACTGGATAGCAGGAGAAAAAGAGTGAATTTGCTCAAATAATCAGTGTCTCACAGTGACTGTACATAGGTGAGAGTCTCTTTGTCCTTTGCAATCATATCTGCCAGGATCTCCTGCACACCTGTGGCCACCTCATCCAGGGTCGACAACCCTACAGACAGCAAACGAAACAGCTGAAATGTCACATAACAACATTCAGTCATCAGTGGCCCTGCATTAACTTGTGAGAACTGCTTTTTTTTTTTTTTTTGATGGAAAGTGTGGAATAGTTGCAAATTTGTACGTTTTTTTAGAAGTAGATAATATTTAAACCTCATGCACAAGAATGAGTATAAATGAGAGAAATGCCTAGAAAAACATGTCACAATACTGTTTATGTCACTGCCTTAATATATCAACCCATAAGCATAAGCAGACAACAACACAAAAAAAAACAAAAGTACTTTGCTGCCCTCTATTGACTCAATGTCTTTTATCAACCTTTTATTGTATTTAGTAATTAAGGCTGCAAAGACACAAAATGTAAATGCATATTAAACAATACATGGAAGTGATGATGTTGGGACAATTAATCAGTTTCAAAAAGCATCAATAATGTTACCTCAAAGGACACTGAGTTGTGAATGCTGCTGTACAATAAGGTGACCAGATGTGCCATTTTCCAGGGAAACGTCCTGCCCAGGATTTCTTAATTGCCTAAAATAACCAGGTTTTGACTGTTTGCGCTGCGCAGATAGATAGTTGCATGACCTTTAAGTACCGCGAGAGCTATAGAGAGCAGAGCAGATGACTCCTTATGCTTTTGAATCGCTCTCGCAGTACTTAGATGTCATACAACGATCGCAAACAGCCAAAACCTGGTTATTTTAGGCAATTTAGAAATCTTGACCAGGACGTGTCCCCAGAAAACGGCACATCTGGTTGTACCTTACTGTACAAGCACTATTACAACAGGCTGGTTGCTGTAAGTATGCAGAGCACTGATAGATACCTTTAGTGCTGGGCTGGATCGAGGATTGCAGGTCCAGTTTCTGAGGTTCCTGAAGTAGAGCTAGTGCAACAGGTTCCAGTCCTAGCTCCTTAGCTCGTCGGGCCTTGGACAACTTACTGCCCTTTTTATAGGGAGCATACTAAAGAAAAAAAATATTATAATATACATATATAAGTATAAGCTATTATTAGGTCACTCACAGTCAAAAACTCACCAAAGGGTCAAAGTTTCACATTAATAAGTAAGCTGAAAAGCTTGTTGTGCTCTGTTCTTACCACATGGTCTATTTCATTAGCCGTTGTGCAGTTCTTTAGAGCCATTTCCAGCTCTGAAGTAAGAACCCCCTCCTTCTTTAGTGTCTGAGAAACAGATCTGCTCTTCTTTGCCACTGACCTAAGAAATGTGAATAAAATTAACTCTGTGTACTTGACTTGTGTTATTAGAGTTTTGATCCTGTTTGCTTTTCACTTTTCTTTCACGTTAGGAAAAATGAGGAAAAACAGTAATAATTTTCTAATACATTTAAAAAAATGCAATTAAGTCCTGTCATGGCAAAGCTGAATTTTCAAACGCCTTTACTCCAGTCTTCAGTGTCAATGCAGAAAACAGTTGTGCTGCATTACATTTTTGTGGAAACAATTTGTGTGTTACATTTTGAACATGTACTTTTTTTTTTTTTTTTGAAATTTCAAAATATTTTGAGAAAAAAAAAAACACTTTTCAACTGTAGTGTACATAAATAAAATGTTATTTAGTCAAATTAATCAAGAGAGAAAATTAGTAAACTGTCATTTAATCCAACTCCTTACAGAATCACAAGGCAATTACATGGAGAACATTACAAGACTTGATCTCTGCTGCCATCTACAGGTCACATGTTGTTATAGCAGCCTAATCAAGGTAATTCAAGCTAAATAATAGCCACATTGAAATATCAGAATACTTTTTGTGCCACTGGAGACATTCATCTACTAAAAGCATTTTGAATTAATTGCGAGAAACCAGTCAGGACATACAAATAAAATCGATTCAAACTGTTACTGTAAGATGGTTAAATAAAGGTTTTATCCAACAACCATAAAAAACAAAACACTTACTGTTTCCTTGAATATAAATATAGATTTAAATATTAAACTATATCTACTAAAGCATGTTACTTAAAATATAAAGTTAGTGCTAAATAGTAGATCAGTTTGAAACTGAATAAAAAATTATTTCCTTTCTTATCTCCTTTTTTGATGTTGTGCCCTTCCAGTGTCTTACCGGAGCTCTTCAAGAGTTAGCTGCACATCTCGAACAGCATCGGCATCCATATGGTTGATCAGCTCCTTTCTATAGCGCACCATAAAGGGAATAGTGTTCTCCTCCAGGAAGAGCTGTACAATGTTTGCACACACCCACTGCTCCACACCAGACTTCTCAGCAAGAACCTACACGGGATATTAGAATGTGTCCTGTTTAATTTGTTTTCTAAGCAAAAATAATGACTATCATACATTTTTACCATGATTTACCAAAGACACATGTCATTCTTTCTGTGTAACAATAGTTCATTTACCAAAAATATTGTTGAATTCAAATCTTTACCAATCGCTAGGTTTTAAAGTTCTGAAGTTATTTGAAACAGTAAAGTAGACACTTTACTTGCATTTAATATGCTTTCAATGGATATAAAATTACTTACATTTAATTAGATGTGGACAATAAAATGAGACATCTCATCTTTGACACATATATACTTATATTTCCCTGTAGAATGCTGCAATTGACCATTCAGCATCAAGTATACCAGAAAGCACTAAAATAATTTACAATAGCAAATAATAATACATTTAACAATGCAACAGATCTTCATTGTGATCTTCAGAATGTTACCAACAATTTCACGGAGTCAAAAACTAAGTCAATCCCTATCTCAGAAAGTAATAACCCACCTGAATGGGATCCCAATTCATCTGTAAGTCCTCCACACAGGAATTGCTCAGTTTGAGTTTTATCGGTCTTCCCTGGGCTGAGTTTGTGGTCTTCTGCTTCTTCTGAGCAGGTTCATCAAAGGTGAAGCTGTCATCTGGCTCCTCTTTTTTCACCTTGGGGAAATGTTGACTGGATGATGGACACTCATCAGGCATATCTCCTGCATTATTACTGCTCAAGTTAATGGACAACCTCTAAAATAAAACAAAAGGTTAAAATTAAATAAATTATTTGAGTACACAATGTTTGTGTTGGATAAATATATTTGAACTGCTGACGTCAGTCAGGGTGGATCCCTTATTTAATAAGTAGTCATTTAGAAAAGCAGCTTGCAGTACACTTATTACAGGGTAATTACTGTTGCTGATTTAAATTACTTGCCAAAAACTATATAGATGTAGAATTGTGAATAAGTAAGAAAAACTGTATACCACAGTGAAAATCAAAGCACAAGCATTATGACTTGCCTCTTCTTTGACTGCCACATGCTGCTGTAACTCAGGCTTCGGTAGAACCGCATCCTCAGTTTGTTGCTTTGCATTAGTCTTCTCCTTCTTCACTTTGGGAACCCGTGCAGCTCTGGGCTTCCTCACTGCTTTAGGTTTTGGCTCTTTAGGTTTGGCCACCCTCTTGGTCACTTTTTTCTTTTCGCCGGTTTCATCTGTCCCCCTCTGACGCCTTCCTTTAGTTTTGCCTTCATTTGAATTTGGTAACCATTCTTCTAACTCCTCACTGTCACCTTTTTGTTGGCCTGTCCTGTAACAAGAAACCAGTTTTATTTCATCCAGCATTCATGAAGAATAAGAAATCGAAGCTACTATTGTGGACTTTTTTACGCAATAAAAATTGTTAATTGTATTACAACGTCGACTGCTTAGAAACGTTCTGTGCTTAAAGAGCAGTTTGACACACCAGTTATAATTCATGAGGATGTTCAACACTGTTAATCTTCGGCAGAAACAGCCTAGAGTCCGTTTTACTATACACAATGTTGTATCTTAGCCTTGGAGGATAATCTGAAATAATAAAAAACCTGTGTTGGCCTGAGCAAACAAAGCAAAACCACTCACATGTCCTCAGATTCATCATCTGTCGCTGGTTCTGTATACACCTTTGCTGTTCTTGTTCTTCGAAGCATCTTTGTGTGGGGAAAAACAACGAATGAAAACAAACTAAATGAAATAAACAAGTAAGGATGCCTGGGATAATAAAAAGAAACTTGGAAGTGAATATCTTTTCAACTCATTATTTGATCTTATTATCAGTATATCTAAGCTATACAAAAGGCGCTCGTACGTGAGTATAAACAGAATAAGCTTCTCATAACGACTTTCAGACAAACTGAAATGATGTGCCCTATGTTGTGTGCTCAATAGCCCTTTTAATGTCATGTCCTGAACCGCTATCTCTCTCAACTTATTCCTCATCAACTCTCTCTGAACCTCATAACTGCTGCACCTCAAGACCACATGCTCCACTGACTCCTCTTCCTGGATCTTAGCCTTGGAGGATAATCTGAAATAATAAAAAACCTGTGTTGGCCTGAGCAAACAAAGCAAAACCACTCACATGTCCTCAGATTCATCATCTGTCGCTGGTTCTGTATACACCTTTGCTGTTCTTGTTCTTCGAAGCATCTTTGTGTGGGGAAAAACAACGAATGAAAACAAACTAAATGAAATAAACAAGTAAGGATGCCTGGGATAATAAAAAGAAACTTGGAAGTGAATATCTTTTCAACTCATTATTTGATCTTATTATCAGTATATCTAAGCTATACAAAAGGCGCTCGTACGTGAGTATAAACAGAATAAGCTTCTCATAACGACTTTCAGACAAACTGAAATGAAAACCTGTCCGTCAGCTGTCACGTTAAATATATGAAAAGTATTCATGGCAATGGAAAAGCATGTTTAACTCTGTTGCGGTGAATGTTAAATCAAATGTCATCAATCAAAACGGTCTCTGTAGAATCAGAAAGTCATTTTGAATTTAGCGCGCGACCACGTACGTGTAATTTGTTGTCTGAGCTGTTGCTTCTGCAAATGATCAGTGATTAAACCAGAGATGTTCACCTACAGAAGTTGATTATTTACAAAACTGTTCAAACTTACAGTGTTCCTCCGACAGGCATCAAACCATAACCCGTTTCCTTAGCGACGTCAGCAGCAGGAAGTGATGTACTTCTCCCCTCAAACATCTCATTACATTTATTACTCTTTTGCACTTTTCTTCCATTCTCCTGATATGATCTGCAAATGTCAAACGTTAATCCAAATTAATTCCAAGGAATTTAAAAGTTCCATCTTTCTCTAAATCTTTCCCATACATTCTTAACTTTAGTCCTTCCTGAATTCTTTTTCTGGTAAAAAAGACTGACTGAGTCTTCTCTATAGAAAACCTAAACCCCCAATTATAGCCCCACTCCACCACTATATCAATTGCTTCCTGTATTTTCCTAGTAACATATTCCATATTCCTTCCTTTCTTCCATAGCACCCCATCATCTGCGAACAAAGACCTTCCTATATCTTCTGGAGCTGTTCCAAATACGTCATTAATCATAATAATGAAAAGTAATGGGCTTATCACACTGCCTTGCGGTGTGCCATTATCAACTATGTATTGATCTGATAAATCCGCCCCAATCCTTATTTGTATTTTCCTTCCGAACAGAAAATCTTTGATCCAGTTAAACCTTCTTCCTTCAACCCCTATCTTACTTAGTTTGATTAATAACCCCTCCTTCCACATCATGTCGTAGGCTTTTTCTATATCGAAAAATACTGAAATTACAGACTCTCTATTTGCTTGCGCCTTTCTTATTTCAGTCTCCAGTCTCACCACAGAATCTATTGTGCTTCTTCCCTTCCTAAAGCCACTTTGACAATTAGCCAGTAATCCTCTTTTTTCAAGGACATAAGTCAGTCTATCCGCTATCATCCTTTCCATAATTTTACATAGATTGGATGTGAGCGCTATTGGTCTGTAACTAATAGGATTAGTTGGATCCTTACCAGGTTTTCTTATTGGAATCACTACCGCTTCTTTCCAAATAGCTGGTAACTTCCCCTCCTTCCATATTTTATTATATATCTCAAGAAGCTTCAACAATGATTCTTCCCCTAACTGTTTTAACATTAAATAGCACACTTGATCTTTCCCTGGGGATGTATGTTTTGCTCTCTTTATTGCTCTAACCAACTCAGCCAAAGTAAATGGCTCATCTAACTCACTTCCAGTTTCTTCCTTCCTATTCACTTCATTAAGATGCTGATTTAAAGTTATTGATCTCCTCCTTCTCTCTTCTTCAGACAAATTTTCTGAACTATGAATCCTTGTAAATGATTTGGCCATAATCTCAGCCTTCTCCTTATTGAAAACTGCGGTTTCTTCTTCAAATTCCATAACTGGATATTCCCACTGCCTCCTATCTCCCCCCATCCTTTTAATCATTCCCCACACTTCTCCCACCGGCGTCGTTCTACCTATTTCATCACAGAAATTTCTCCAACTACTCCTCTTTGCTTGGCGTATTTTTCTTCTAACTATTGCTTGAGACTTCTTGTACTGCATTAGATGTTGCACATTATGTGTTCTTTTAAGCTTTCTGAAAGCTTTATTTCTGTCCCTTACTGCCTGTTGACATTCTTCATTCCACCAAGGCACCAATTTTCGATTTACCGTTTCTCCCCTTAGGTATAGCTTCCTCTGCTGCCATAATAATTGCTGAAGTTATTTGATTGTTAACATCATCTATACTTCCAGACACCTCAACCACAACCATTGCATCATCGCTCAAATTCCTAAACCTTTCCCAATCAGCTTTACTAAAATTCCACTTAGAAATTGTATCTTCTGTTCCTACTTCCAATTTCCCACCTACTGAGCACAAAACAGGGTAGTGATCACTTCCCACTGTTGTTACTGTCAACACTTCCCAATTAGTATTTCCAGCCAGCAAACTAGATACTAACGTTATATCTAATACAGATTCTTTCCCTGTCGACACATTTAATCTAGTTCCTCTTCCATCATTTAAGCACACCAATTCTCTTTCTTCTATCAATTCTTCAATTACTTTACCATTAGTATCTGTAAGTACACTTCCCCATACCGAGCTATAACCATTAAAATCTGCACACCAGATTATTTTTTGTCTATCTTGCCCTGGTAATCTTAGAAGCTTGTCCAGCTCCAACCTCTTACATGGGTAATAATAATTAATAATACTAATTGCCCCTCCCCTTTCCCACACCTCCACCACTATATACTCTTGATCATCTCCTTTGCCCAGTAATCTATATGATATACCCGCCTTAATGAATACAACACACCCTCCTAAGTGATGTACTTCTTCTTCTTCTTCGGTTTTATGGCGGGTAGCACCAATGTTAAGGTGCATTATCGCCACCTACTGTATTGGAGTGTGAACCAGAGTTTACCCTTTCATAATAAGAGGACAAAAAATATATATAATATTTACTAAATAAAATAAAAAAATGTTTACTTCTTTACCTCAAGAAGATTTTTCCCACTAAATTCTCTTAATCAGCTCTGTTCTCTTAAGATACAAAAATAAACTTTCTAGTCCATAAGTAAATATATTTTTAAGCTTTAGGTTATCCACTCCCATCTTTCTAAGTTCATTCTTCATTGTTTCTCGTTCATTAGTATACTTTTGACAAATACAAATAACATGTTCTACTGATTCCTCCAGGAAGTGATGTAGCTAAAGTCCTCAAAATATATAATAAAAGTTCAGCTTGATGTTTTTTCTCAGATGTTTTTTCTCAAATGTTTCCACCACAGAAACGGGAGCTGTCCATGCCCAGTCCATGTTCTTTGCTCTTTGTCCACTTCCGTGATTTGCAGGGTTTGTTTTTCAATTATTGCCAAAGTTGTGTAGAGTAAATAGTTAAGAGTGCTTCGTGCTTTTTAAAATTAGGCGAAGAAAAAATCAGTCTGCAGGAAGACTGCAACAATCTGGTCAGAAACCTAAGGATTTAAACTTGTGCATGCAAGGCAAGTCACGTGTTGTATTTGACTTTTTTTGCATAAAACAAAGCAACAATATCAGGAAATGTCAGGGCTTAAATGTAGTTGGTTGTAAAAGAGAAGCACTTTTACAATGTGACACTATGAAGATTACTTTAAATTTGCAGTGTTTAAAAAAAGATATAGGCAATACAAGCTATTATTAGGACTAAAACTATTTAGATTAGTTTATGCAATTTATCAAGAGTTCATGCCATTACATAACATTTCATCTTCCATCAACAACAGTTGTAAGCAAAAGCATCAACCATAATACATAGATCGCAATGTCTTGAATATAGCCATATCTTGAATATAGCACACTAGGTCAAAAATCAGATGTTTTTACACCCAGTTTCTGTGTGCGTGTCCTTTCTTAAGATCCCAGTGGCAATGGATTTGGACTAAAAAGACACTTCTTTCTCTCGGCATCAGTACCATTTCTTCTGCATCTCTCCTCTGGCATCCATACTTTTTTGTTCCAAATATTGATGTGTTGTCATCTATAGTTTATGAATTTTTCTTAATTTCATTTGTGTATTTCTCCAGACTCTATTAACCTCAGCCGACCTTCAGATATAGGGCTCAATCACACTATAAACATGTGGGAGTTTGGTTAGTTTTAAGACATTTACAGTACACGTCACACATATACACACAAAAACATAAAACAAGACAATAACAATTAATCATGTTTCAATATATTATTTATTAATGTTTTGAGGCACACTGTACCTGAACATAGATGGAAGGAGGCGCAGGGGAAGGATCTAGACTGGTATGAGAAAGCTCTGGGGGACGGATCGCCCATTTTCATCTACCTCCATGGCAATGGGGGCAACAGGCAGGAAACCTTTTAATTACCTTAAAGGGGTCATATGATGCGATTTCAAGTTTTCCTTTCTCTTTGGAGTGTTACAAGCTCTTGGTGCATAAAGAAGATCTGTAAAGTTGCAAAGACTAAAGTCTCAAATCCAAAGAGATATTCTTTATAAAAGTTAAGAGTCAACCACGCCTACCTAAAACACCTCGTTCTAACACGCCCCCACATATCTATGTCACTATGTGGAAATATTAGCATAATGCCGCCCAAATGTGCACGCAAAGAAAGAAGGCGTGGTTTCAGGAACAGCAGTAGTGTTGATGCAGCCATGTCAGGGAGACGCTGTGTGTTTAACAAAATATCACAGTCCAGGGAAACTAAATGTAACAAACAAACACAACCACATTATTATGAATTTGTTTACCTTAAAAAAGATTTCCATATATTGGAAATTCCATATACTAAATAAATAATCAATTATGCATTATATTGAAAGTACGTGCTTTATTTTTTTCTTGATGATCGCATGACTACTACTTTTTGTACCTTCACTAAACAGATCTGCACCCCATCGTATTGGAATTGCAGATGTGAGCAAACTCACTTATTTCATTATGAAGACAGACTAAGAACTTGAATAGTGGTAATGACTGAAGTGTCTTGGCCATACAGGTCTTGAGTGCTGTTGGATATCACGTTTTGGCGCTGGACTACAGAGGTGGGTTAAAATATTGTGACTTCACTGTAACCGATAATCATTGGAATTCATTTTGAACTTGATCTTCAGTATATGATTTCTCTATTGCTTACTGTCAGGTTTTGGGGGCTCCACTGGTGAGCCTACAGAGGCCGGTCTGACTACTGATGCTGTGTACAGCCTGGTGTGTGTGTGGGGTCACTCGCTTGGTAGTGGGTGTGTAAAATCACCTTTTTAATTGACTTTCGCTATGTTTACTACAAATGTTTTAGAAATAAAAATAAAATAAAAAAACATATATAATGTATTTTCTACAGTTTGTTCAGCATGTTTCTTTTTTCAATAGTGTTACAACTGACACTGCAGTAAAATTACTGGAGCAAGGTAAAAATTCAACTGATTTAAAAACAAGCATGCTTTTGTTTGTCTCAGTGGCTCTTCATTCTTGTTCTCTCACTCTTTATGTTTGGTTTTAGGAGTTGTCATTGTAGGGCATAGTAACTTCACCTATTTTAATCAATTTCTTGATTGTGCTTTTCTTTATTATGTATTTTTTTCTTGTTCAAAAAAACGTATTTCTTGACAGGAGAACAGTTTGATGGAATAATACTTGAGAGAGTGCATTCGTAACTGGACGGGTAGCAAGCGATCAACCTATTGAACACCCTTTTATTTGGGTAAGTAATGTTCAGGATCTTTAAAATTATGACACCGTTTTTTTCTCCAGTTTTATTGGAAGTTCCCATACATTCAGTTCTTCCTTTTCAGTCCACTTAAAAACAACATTTTCATCTTTCCAACTGATGAGAAGTATGTGATATTGTTTCACTAAATTATGCCAGTGTTACAGTATGTTAAATATTAAAATGTTATAAACTT
>NW_015552625.1:4252532-4272314 GCF_001515605.1 Sinocyclocheilus anshuiensis | reverse complement strand
CCCCTTTGTTTTGGTTGATAGTTTGCAGAAACTTAGAACTCCCATCATGATTCTCCTTGCTGTAGATGACCATTTAGTGCCCTTTGCCTCAGCTAAAGAGGTTTGTGTATATGAAACTTGATTTACCTCATAAAAAAAATAATTGGGAAATACATTTTTTTACAAAGTTTTAAGTGGATGCTGCACACTGGTGGTGGTCGAGGAGAGACCCCCCACACATGATTGTAAAGCGCTTTGGGTGTACAGCAATACACAATAAAGCGCTACATAAAATGCCTCATTCATTAAATTACAATTTTTCTGGCTCAAATCTACAGAATTGCAAAAAAGGCAGAGAACTCAGATAAGTGGGTCAAACTGGTCCCATTTGATGGATCGCTTGGATACCTTCATAATGGGCTGTATAAAGACCCTGGTTTGCCAAATATCTTAAGGTGATTTCACTCTCTGAAAATGTTTTGTGCATCTAAATATTACTCATTTTAAGATTAAAATAATACATAAGAGATATAAAAATGGCTTTAGAGAAAGAAAAAAAACAACTTTTGAGGAGTAGGCTATTCTTGCTAATGTTGAATAGTACCAGAATAAAAGCATATTTTCTTTTGTGCAGTCACTGATGGCATGAGAGACACACACAGGAGGAGGAGGATTTACAGCAACTAATAGCCAGCTAAATAGCTGTTTCATATAATTGGTGTTGTAACTGTAAATTTACATCTGTTTTAAACAGTATGCACTTCTAGAATAAAAACATTGTAATGTCTGATGTTTTTCCCCAGAATTCCACCAATTGTTGTTAATATTTGTCAAATTCATTTCTTTCGAGACATCAGTGAAAAAAATTAGGTATTGGCCAAAATGCTACACTAGCTCTCCCAAAACAAAACAAAGACAGAGTTTCCCAAACAGGAGTTGACAAACCCCTGGGGGTTCATGAAGGAACCGCAGGGGGTTAGAGAGTTGATTAAAAGCATTTAAACTTAAATGTCAATTATAAAATTACAATAAATAAATATTTGTTACAATAAACAATCTAAATAAAGCATATTTCAAATATTTATTTTTATTAATCTGTATGCCATGTTACCATTAACCAACAACAGAGAACCATGAACATGCAAATGTGTTGATAAATAATTTTAATATCAGCTTAAAATATAGGCAAAAAAATAAAATAAAATACATAACTTTGGGGATCACTGCTATATGCTGAGGCGTTTTCCCAAGTCTTTAGCTATTCTAAAGGACAAACAACACACACAAAAACCCGAATAATAATATGACAGCTCTCTGAGGTTTCAAAACTCCTGTATGTTAACTTAAGCTCTTTTAAAAGTCTTATTTTAGCAGTTTGAATAACAATGGTCTTTAATGAATTGACGTTTAATTAATTAACGCTTTTTACAGTTTTAAACTAACAGTGACAAGTTTGCTGGTTAGGCGTAACCTTTTGCTTCATTATTTGAAGTTTCTATCAATGAACACTCAAGTAGTGTGGTTTTACATCCTGCTAAAAAGCCGGCCTTTCCACCGCTTCTGTTTGCGCTCAGATGACGTGGCCATGGGGTGGCGAAGCGGAGGGTTTCCTTCCTCAACGTTGACTCATCGCTCTCTCCAGCGATAGGCTCACGTTACCCACGTGATCTATTCTCACCAATCAACGGAAAACGCGCTGATAGCTCGCTGGACAGTTTTACGACAAACTCGTACGTGTGCATCTTAAGACAACCACTGTCATAGAACCAGGAAGAAGGAAGGTGGGATAGCCCCCCAAAAAGATTCCATCTCAAATCAGTCGCAGAATTTTCCCTAGAAAATCATGGGGCTCGGCAGGTGGACGATTGAAGTGGTTGTCCTGACGACTGTTTTTAGTTCATTGCTGCCAGTTCGAGCAGATGAACACGACCACAAGGTAAGATAAACTACGGGCCGAGAAGCCCTCTGTGCTCGGTGTGTATAGTCGCGAGAGACGTTAGATATTAGGCTGGTTGCTCTGACAAAATGTCTAACAGCAAAGGACAGAAATAAATCCAAAACACTGGACTCGGTGTCTGATTCATTGGCCCGTGTCTGTGTTAGAAATGCTAAGCACATCAGAAGCTACGTGGCTAGCTTAGCATCAGCTATCCCATTACATTATGTCGAGCAAATAGGGCAGTGCTTGCAATCATCGGCTTCGTCTCCTCCTATGATGTATAAGTATAATGTTATTCTAGGCATAACCTCTCAATGTGTTTCGTGTACTGTGTGTTTCTTTTGTTTATGTGTGAGGTTACTCTGAAGGGTCGGCTAACCGTCGTTAGCTAAAATATGTCCGTCTGGACACACATATCCGGTATGTCCAGGCTTTTTATGACAGACAAACTGTAAAAGATGGTTACATTTATAGTAAAAAGCCGCTAGAATTTTGCCTTAGAAATGCAGTGTACGGGATGACAGTTTTATCTCGATGACATTTAGGTGACTGTATATTTTACAGTTCCTAGGTCTATGGTATTTAATCATAATATGTCAATATACCAACCTGTCTAAGCTAATAACATGTATTTCTTGCTGTACAATGGTACAATTGAAGGCCGCATAATTTCTGTGATCAGTAATTACACAATGACAGAGCCCTGGGTAACATGTATAACAATATCATAAAACATTAAAAAAACAACCTCAGAGTACAGTTACATGAGCTGTATTTTAAAATTAGGATTTTTTTTATAAGGCAGCTAACAATTAAGCAATTAACAAGTTTTTGTTGTAGCTTTTTTTACACTCTGTAAAAAGTTAAAAGTATAAATGCAGTATTTTATAGCCCTGATGATAACAATGTTTGCTTTGGATTTGAGACAAATTTAAAGTCGGCATGATTTCAACATTCAAATTAATCTAAATGCATAATTAGATCTTATGTTGTTGTGAACAATTCATCTGAGCATCTTCTTTTTTTTTTTTCTGACCTTGTAATTTTTAATCAATGTTATAACTGGAGCTCACATTCATCTATCTCCATTTTTGAGTTTAATGTGCACATCTCAAAATCCAATCAACAATGGATACAGAGAACCAAGACCCCACTCTACAATTTTTTCGATAACCAGCCCCCAGATTTTTTTTGATAGTCTGTTACACTCGGATGTAATACAATACAGAAAATATCTGTTTATACTTCCGTTTCATTGTGACTTTAAGTGCCCTAGTGTGTCCAAATATCATTTGTGTCAGGACCTACTTAGTCAGCATTTTGGGGGTGCTTTTGAATGTCACTCTCCTGTCCTGAAGTTCCTTAATTCATCAGCATTTCGGATGTTGGCAGGTATATTCTCACTATTGAATAGAATTTGAACAACTGTGGTATGACGCATGATCAGACTAGTTGATTATGGGTATTTACTAAGATTGAATCTTATTGCAGCCCCTTTTACAGCTTTCATATTATTACTGGAAGTATTCAGAACACACATAATCTGTAATGATGAATTACATAAAAGTCCTCATATGCTGTCTCAAGAGATCTGGGGATTTCTGATCATTAATGGGCTCCTTTTTGTCCAAACTGGTGCCAATGAGAATACCTCTGAATGTGGGAGACGGTGTTTAAGGTTTCATGAATACAAACATGCAGTTGTCTTGTTTTCCTCTTATTCTCATGTTCATTTTATTTAGACAAGTGCATCCAGTGTCGCGATTCCTGCTGTATTGCCCTTTAGATTAAAAAAGGATTGTGTAACACTACCTGATTTTCAGGTTCACACCCTATCTTTGCTGTGATTCTTTAGACTTGTAATTCAAAGAATTAAATGACTCATTCACCCCAAAAAAAAGGCATTTTTATTCTGTATCAAGATTGTCTACATCCCTAGATCAGTTACATTTAATATCTAGTGGGTGACCTATTATGTCTAATGTCTTGTTATTTGCCTAAGGAAAGGGTCTTTCATTATGAATAAGAAGAATCCTTGTTAAACATACAATATGATACCAATAACCACTGAAATTTGACAAAAGCATTGCTTCCAAACATCTCTGTCATAGGTTCTGTGTACTTTAGTCTGTAAATTCTAAAAACTGGTTTGGCAGCAGCTTTTGAATATGTATATCATATGAGCAGTCTATAAATCTTCCCTTGTCAGTAATGATAACTTTACACAGTTTACTCGGTTCACGTGTTGTTCAACATTTTAGGCACACTTTTTTTGTGCTGTTGATGTAGTACATCATATTGGTCATTAGACAAAATTGTGTGCAGTAAGCCTATATTTTATATAAATAACTGGAAAATCTTTTGTATTTGAAGGCTTGATGTTAATTATGGAGTTTTCTCCACTGGAAATATCTGGTATTGTATTGCAGGAATTGCAGTACAATAAATTATTTTTTTTTTTACATTATTGTATAAAATTTGCTTGCCTGTCCACTTGGAGGATGCATAAATTTTATCTATAGACTTAAGTGAAGTGTAATGTTGAACAGGTGAACCAGTATTCTTTTTTTGAAGCAGTTTGTCCTTCAAGAATGGTCTCTTGGTTATTTTATTTTGTTTTTGCTTGAGGGATTGGCAGCATCACAATCTCAATTTTAAAATCTCTTTTCTGCCAGCTGACTTCATCTTGAATCAATGATGTAATTTTTATGGGTGTGCTTGAGCCCTGGACAGCATTCTCTGTGTGTGTGTGCGGATTCAGGAATGATTGTTAGTTTGCTCTATTTGAAGAATTGCTTAAGAACAACATGCAGGCTAGTTTCTGTTTATTTTAAAACTTTTCAAATGGTCTTTCAAATGGTGACATCCTGGAGTTGAATTAACATCACAAAGAAGTAGATGCTGATATTTGAAACAGGTAGCTGATGACTGCTCTCTTTCTTTTGCAGTACACTGATAAAGAGGAGGTGGTTCTATGGATGAATACAGTGGGCCCTTATCACAACCGACAGGAGACCTATAAGTACTTCTCCCTACCGTTCTGCGTGGGCATCAAGAAAACTATTAGTCACTATCATGAGACGTTAGGAGAGGCACTGCAGGGGGTTGAATTGGAGTTCAGCGGTCTGGACATTAAGTTCAAAGGTATAGTCGTACGGTAATATGTCTAGTGTGATGTTAACCTATTCAAATGAAGCTTATCAAAGGCACGAGTATTAAACTGTCATACTATGTGATTTAAATTAGTAGTTCGTTCACGTTTTTGTTGGCTAGTAAGTATTATTGCTCTTTTGGTGATTGTAAGAATGCAATGTGGATTTGTCTTTTACAGAGGAGGTGATGCAGACAACATACTGTGACATTGAACTTGACAAGCCTAAAAGAGATGCGTTTGTCTATGCCATCAAGAACCACTACTGGTACCAAATGTACATAGATGACCTTCCCATCTGGGGTGAGTAACCAGGATGCCAAGGTGGCAAGTCTGTTCTAGGGCTGTGCAAAAAATCGAATGCGATTTTCATGCACATCTCGTCAGTAAAGCCGCTTCTGGTGATTAGTAGTAAATCTCCAGCACGTGCTTTCAGATGGAGCGGCATTTACTACACAGAGCCGTAGATCACTGACAAGCTACACAAAATTGCATTCAAAATCGCAGGCGATTCATTGCTGCGATTTTGTGTAGCTTGTCAATGAACTACGGCTCTGTGTAGTAAATGCCGCTCCATCTGAAAGCACGTGCTGGAGATTTACTACTAATCACCAGAAGCAGCTTTACTGACGAAATTCGCATGAAAATCGCATTCGATTTTTTGCCCAGCCCTAGTCTGTTCTTTTCTAAGTGTACAAAACCCTGGCACTGGTTTGTTTACAGATTTTCTCTGTTTTGTATGTGGTGTTATTGAGTAAAAGTGCAGTCACATTAACCGTTGCTTGACAAATTAATCATTAGTCATTTCAATAAGAATCCACATGTTCAGGAGTTTCGCTTGAGGGCGAAAAATTTCCCTATGCAGATTTCACTCATGTGCAAGTTGGTCACAAAAATATGTCATGCTGACCGACAGAAAGCTACTTTGAAAAAATTGGACTTCTGTGTGAGCAGTGAATACTGTGCCAGCTCCTAAATACATTTTAATTTGAGTAGTTTTGTGCTTTTGTCATTTGTATTAGTTTTTGTTTTTTTTATGTTTCTGTATAGCTTTAATTTTTTATTCATTTATTTGTTTCAGTTTTAGCAATTTTTGTACTTGGACTTGAACTTATGTCAGTTATTTGCCAAGGAAAAATTGTACATTTTTTTTTAGTTTTTAGTTAAGTTTGCATCTCATTTTTATATTTTATTTTATTTCAGTTTAATTTCAATTACAGAAAAAATAAAAATAACAACTGTTGAGCTGAGAAAGTTTGTAAGTGAGACAGCAGTTGTGAAGGGTAAAAAAGATATATTTGAGACAAATCTGTTGGTACAAACAACAAAAATGATGAACAGTTTTATGATGATCATTTTAGTCATCAAAAAGACTAGATGAGGGTTTTTGTTCATGAGTGACCTTCACCGAAATGTGATTGAAACCGTGGTGCATATGACATTCTTTGTGTTTGAGCCCATCGTTTCTGTGCGGATGTGCAGCGACAAAGTTACCAACTGCTCTCCGAGGTACGGTTAACTTTGTACACCTCATCAATGATGAGAATGCATTGGACACTAATATTTGAGGTGTTCTTGGGATTCGTCTTAGAGAAGAGAAATTGGCAACATCTGTAAATCTGTATGCCTGTATTAAGGGTCTCCTGGGACATTCTGTTCGTGGTGGTTTTTGACAAGAATGCATCTAAGGAGTATTGATTTGTCCATTATGCAACATTTGAGGCTGGCGAGAAGGTGATCAAAATGCTGGAAGTTGTGTCCTATGATGAGCATCAGGCTGAGTGAAAGCGTAGGTTAGAAAAAATCCTGCATCTGGTGCCCGGATGTGAGCCACTGTTCTGCAAGTTAACAACTTTATTAGTGTCTGCGCTGCATCCCAGCCGGCACTGCTACAACCCTGCATTCAACGAGATGCAGTGGATTCCAATCCTTTGGGTGAGAGTCTCCGTTTAGTCATCTTTGCCGCTTTACTGGACATTGTCTATTGTCTTTGAATGCTGTTTTCTCTTGAGCCTTTGGTCACAAGGTGAATGAAAGTTTATGATTGAGGCCCATGAAGCCTTTGAGGCTAGCAAAACATCATTCAGAAGAATCACTGATGTACTTTCTCATGGTGTAGATCTTGGAGAACTCAAAGGTTTCCTTCAAATTAGTTTTAAACTCATGGTATTCTGGAGGGTACTGGCATCAGCTCACCCAGCTCCAACCAAGCCTCCATCAGGCTGCTGAGTGTCTCCTCTTGGTTATCAGGAAATGGTTATGTCAGCAGCAGCATATGTGCAAAGCATGTCCACTCCCAAAAGAGACTTCAGCAGACCTTCTGAGAGATAAAGTCTCGATACTTCTAGGTGCTCCAGAAACTATTTTCAATGGCATCTTGGACCCTACACATTATTCTTCACATCAAACAGCTTGTGTGAAAGCAGCAGGTGGGAGACTCATGTTAGCAGTCATCATTGTGGGGACACTGGAACAGAAATGCTTTAGAAAGTTCTTTGATATCCATTAAGAGCCGACAAAATTGCTTTATATTTTTTTCTGGAAGCTTCCCATCCACTGACCATCTTCTCAGTCTATGTTACTAAACGGTTACCTAATGCTCAGAAAAGCAGACCTTCAGTGCCTGAAAGGGAAATCAGTTTATTAAAGTATTTTAAACATGCTGTTTCCCTCCAGGGGACATTTTATTAAACCGTTACTACTCAACAGTACTAATGAAATGTAACTTCCTTGGTGTAGTGAAATGTACTGAAAGAGCAGTTGGATTATTAAGTGTTCTAATGGTTGCTCATGAATTATTTAAGAAATTTGATTATGGGAAGAAATTAAATTGGACTTTAACTGCCATGTGAGTTAGCTATATGCTTTTGAGATGTATATTTGACTGTTTTGTTTCTTCAATGATTTTTGAAGCAGATATAAATATAGATATAAAATATTGCATATAAACTGTTATGCATAATAGTAAGTTTGTCTCAAAAGCTTTAAGATGTCTCTATCAGTTCTTTACTTGAAACGACAATGTGAAATGGCATGTGAAGTGTCTGTAATGTAAAGCTTTTCAGATGAAACACAATATTCTAGAGGAAATAATATACATCAGACTTATCTCTTAGGGTTTGACTGGATTGTAAAATGTTAGTGGTTATTCCAGTCATTTCAGAGACTGAGAATGTTATTACATTTGATGAAACAATAACTTATGCTTCTGAATCATTCCTAATAACAGCTGATATTGAGTAAACAATGTCAGTTTTAATTTAATTTTATTAGGATTTAATTTACTGTTTACTTAAACTAATAATAATATACTATTGACATTATTGAAAATTGTTTTGTGGGCTTATTTAAGGAATTGTTGGTGAAGCTGACGAGAATGGTGAAGACTATTATCTCTGGACTTACAAAAAGCTGGAGATTGGACACAATGGGAATAGAATTGTGGATGTTAACCTGACCAGCGAGGGGAAGGTCAAGCTTGTGCCAAACACAAGAATTCCCATGTCATACTCAGTGAGTAAAGCTTTCCTGAGCCTCAGTAACCTGCTAATATTTGCTAATACTAGTTAAATTGTCACTTAATTTGTGGTTTGCCTTTTTTTGTTTTCCTATACATTTAACATAGCTGTTTTGCCCATAAAAATGTATAACTGATGCTTATTGTGTGAAAGAAGTCAGTGTTTGCTTAGATACCTCTCATATGTATAGTTATGTTTTGATGATCCTCACAGGTGAAGTGGAAGAAATCTGATGTGAAATTTGAGGATAGGTTTGACAAGTACCTTGATCCATCCTTCTTTCAACACCGAGTAAGTGCCACATATTGTTTGATAACATTTTTCCAATGGATATAAAATGTGCTGAATGATGTATTGAATATATTTCATGTTTTTTTTGTGTGTGTGTGTGGTTTTGCACCTGACAGATTCACTGGTTCTCAATATTTAACTCTTTCATGATGGTGATTTTCCTGGTTGGTCTTGTTTCAATGATCCTGATGAGGACATTAAGGAAAGACTATGCCAGATACAGCAAAGAAGAGGAAATGGATGACATGGTGATCACTTTTGACATGCTTTATTAAATGAGCCTTACAAACCCCATCACCTTTTAATTTATGCATGTCTGTGATGAATTAGTTTATTCACAACTTTAAGGCCTTTCCACACTGAGCGCGATGTAAAAAAGCAAGGCGAATCACCGAGGAACGGTGCCGAGCGCGAAACGATTGCTCACCTTCTGCTAATTCACGCCTGCACGCTAGGTGGCGCCGACCAACACTGCATTTTTCCTCAGATATGTATCTCGTATATGGATTTAACATCGTCCGCTGCTCAAAATAGAGCATTAAATTAAGATAAACAAAGTTTGGTTCTACACCACAAACACAATCTATCTATAATGCTTACAAGAATAGGCTACATCCTAAAATATCATTAGCATCAAGCTACACTTGAAAATGTATGTAATTATTAATGTATTTGCTTACCAACTTTAAACCATCATTATTTTGTTTTTTTTTTGGTGCAGCAGACACATGCACTCTTTGTATGTTTAATAACGCTACACTGCTAATATGCTAATATAAAAACAATGACTGATGTGTTTTAGCTCTGATAACAGCTCCATGATTTAATGCTACGTTTCTCTCAGGGATGTCATCTTGCTCTTTAAAAAATTTTTTTTCAACTCAACCCACATTATGTTCTTCTTTATCTCGATATCAGGATCGTGATCTCGGTGATGAATACGGATGGAAGCAGGTTCATGGTGATGTGTTCAGGCCATCCAGCCATCCGCTGATCTTCTCCTCCCTCATTGGCTCTGGCTGTCAGATCTTCTCTGTTTCCCTCATAGTCATCATTTTGGCCATGATTGAGGACTTGTATACAGAGTGAGTTTCACCTATGATTTACAGGGCAATCATAAACTTATTGCCTATACCTATGCATTTGTTTAATTATCTTGTACAGAGCTGTAACAAAAATGACTATGCATAATCACGATATACATTTGGACGTTTAACAGGTCATTTAAAGTCCTAGATAACATCTAGTGAACACATTTCCCTAAGTGCTTATTAAAGGAATTTTATGCTTGCCTCTGTCTCTGTAGGAGAGGGTCCATGCTGAGTACAGCCATATTTGTTTATGCTGCCACGTCTCCAGTCAACGGCTACTTTGGTGGAAGTCTATATGCAAAACAAGGCGGTATGCAAACTAATATGTAACTGTTCCAATAAGGAAAGCTCCAATATAATTTTAACAATGTTGGCTATACATAAGTTATAAATGTAAGCATTTTAGGCCGATATACTCACAGCAAAGTTCTTTTTCATTCTTCGTTAAAAAAAAGTTTAAATTACTTTATACAATTGATTTAAAGCATGAGAAATGGTGCGAGTCTTTCAATTGGAATTGAACTACTTCGATTTCTATAAAGTGGCTCTCCAGTGTGTTCATGCATTTTTACTTGCCTCTAACCTTGACGGACTGACCAGAAGAAATAAACCGGAGAAGATTTCCATGTCAGGGAAGGCGGAGCCCCAGAGCCGCACCTACCTGTTAGGTCATCACCATGGACCAATGGTAGTTTGATGGTATTTGTCAGTAGGAGCAATTTTCGCTTTGGAAAGCTGTTTCGAACTTCTGAAACAAATTTAATTTTGGGCCGATTTTTATTTATTTTTTAAAGAAATTACATCTCAGTCAGCACCGATGGCCTCGTGGGCAGCACACCGACATGTAGCTCTGTTGCACTTTGGCCATCCCGAGTTCGAGTCCCGGCTCGTGGACCTTTCCCAATCTTATCTCCTTCTCTCTCAACCACTTCGCTTCCTGTCGACCTACTGTCCTATCTAAATAAAATAAAAAGTAACAAAATGCCAAATATAAATCTTTAAAAAAAAAAGCAATGTCTCACATTAGTTGATTCTTCAATTTTGCTAGAAGTATACCAGGGCCTTTGATATAGCCTATCGAAGGTGTCCTAGGAATTGCACAAGGTGAAATTATGTACATCCTTTTTTGTTTCTTCTTGTTGTTTCTTTCAACTATTTTACATCATTTGTACAGGGAGGAGATGGATAAAGCAGATGTTCATTGGAGCTTTTCTGATTCCTGCCATGGTGTGTGGCACAGCATTCTTCATCAACTTCATCGCTATCTACTACCATGCCTCCAGAGCCATCCCATTCGGCACCATGGTGAGTTCCTCATCTGCCTTATACAGTCCTACATGCCTACATTTACATTCATGTACAAGTCAATCTCAGGCTGATTTTAGAAAGGAGATCAACTGCTAAGTAAGGAAAACAATCACTTGAATATGTTATTTTGGACCACAGAATTTGGTTGTAAACACACTGGTATCATTATTTAGTTTCTAATCCCCTTGATATTACACATAATAGCACTTAATAGCCTTAAAGCATTAATTGCTTGGTAAAGTACTTGTTACATCTGTTAAAATATCATGTTTCTAATTTGTTCGATCAGGTTGCAGTGTGCTGCATCTGTTTCTTTGTAATTCTACCTCTGAACCTGGTGGGGACAATTCTGGGCAGGAACCTCTCCGGCCAGCCCAACTTTCCTTGTAGGGTCAATGCTGTACCCAGACCCATCCCAGAGAAGAAATGGTAACCTCATCCATGATTCACACATCACAAACGGTCTCAAATATGCTCAGTTGTCTTGATATCATGCCATATTCATCATCGTGTCATTGTTTCATTTTTATTTTCTGTGACTACATATGTAAATATAATCTAAGTAATTTGAATGTAAATATTGTAAATGTTTTCTGCGTAAAATGTAATTATCAATAGACATTAGATTATTGTTAATTATTGTTTGGCAGGTTTATGGAGCCGGCGGTTATTGTGTGTCTAGGTGGCATCCTTCCATTCGGGTCAATATTCATTGAGATGTAAGTCTTTAAATTGGTTCTGGATTTATATTTATACCCATAATTACTATGAATATCTATAAGAAAAAAAAACGCCTCTCATCTTCCTTCAGGTACTTCATCTTCACATCTTTCTGGGCCTACAAGATTTACTATGTGTATGGATTTATGATGCTGGTGCTGGTGATCCTGTGCATTGTTACAGTCTGTGTTACCATTGTCTGTACCTACTTCCTTCTCAACGCAGAAGACTACAGATGGTAAGGAGCATTTACTTGCCATATTGCATTTATAATGCTATTTTGCTCATGCAGTTTAATTTGTTTCCACATCCATCCTCCCTTGGGATCAGAGGCGTTAAAATGTCTTGTAGGGTGGTAAATGCAGCATAACCAGATGACATCATGAGACTGAATGACAGTAATTGTTTTAAGATTAATGAAGTTTTGAATTGTTTTTTTTTTTTTTTAGGCAGTGGACAAGCTTTCTCTCTGCAGCGTCAACATCAGTTTACGTTTACATGTACTCCTTCTACTACTATTTCTTCAAAACAAAGTGAGTTTTAGTTCCTTTTCCTCAAATGCCATTATATAAATGCTTTACATTTAAATGACTGATTTACTCACCCTCAGTCACTCGAAATGTATAATTTTCTTTCTTTTATGGACTATAACAAAGATATTTTGCAGAATTTCTAAGCTGCGATTTTCTATAAAATGTTTTCTCTTAAGTGAAAAGCTCTTATAAAGCATTAAAATATACCATAAAAATAGTAGAAACTACATTCCAAATCTGTGTGAGGTACATATAACTTTTTACACATTTCTAGTTGTTACTTGTGTGAAATGCAAATATATTGTAAAAGTACATTGAAAAGTAGAAATTGTTTATCATTTTCATTTAACTGATTTATTATTTGTCTATGTGTAGATGTGGGATCTGATACCAATAATTAGCCTGTACTAATTTTTTTCCCCAGGATGTATGGCTTATTTCAGACATCGTTCTATTTTGGCTACATGGCTGTGTTCAGTACTGCTCTGGGAATCATGTGTGGTGAGTACAAGAAACAAAATCACTTCTCTAGTACTGTGATTGATTCTCCTCTTAAGTAATAAATGTTGCTATCTGGGAAAGGGATTGACACGTTTGACTATCGTTTTCTCTTTATCTCTTTGTTTTTAGGAGCTGTGGGTTACATGGGAACAAGTGCCTTTGTGAGGAAGATCTACACAAATGTGAAAATCGACTAGAAACTCTGCAGTGATGCTGCGGATCAGCCGACACTTCCTCCCGATCGAAGCGGGCACAAAGTCTCCATTTATTTTGCAAGAAGAGATTGTGGTATCTTGTACAAAATCTAGTTTTCCATTCTCAATGAATTAAAAGTTGCGGCATGAAGCATACACAAGGGTAAAATGAGAGGTGAAATAAACAGGACTTTTTATTTTTTTTTTTGTTTTATCTGCTTTTCTTTACTCCCTACGGAGGAAATGCAGGCAGTAAAGGCAGATAAAAGGGGAAAGAAAGTACATCACAGCATTGCTCCTATTTCTTATAACTCTATCCCACCTAAAAACCATTGAACAGATCTTTATTGATGGAATAGTCTAGCTCTCTTCAGTGAAGAGGCCAAAGTGTATGGAGAGCCTTTGTTCTATTATATGAGAATATTAGAGAGTGAGGTTTACGTCCATCCACTTGCTTGTCTGTTTTGTATTACAGAGTCGTACAATGCCATTGTTGTATTGTTTTACATGCTTATGAATGACACCAAAAGCATAATGTGGTTTGAAATTCCAAAATAAAAAAATTTTCATTCATAAATAAATAGAAAAAACCAACATGATGTGAAACAGCCAGGTTTTAGCTCTACCTTTTGAGGGCATCTGTTTTCCTGTAGCTCAGATCCACAGACCAGAGCAGGATAGAGCTTGGCACACCATATAGAGTTCGCTATCCGCAGCAGATTCTAGTGAGACTGATGATCTGAAATGATGGTTTGGTGGCAGATTGTTTTTAATGGGTTGTGTGATGTGATATTTCTTTTTCCAGTTCAGTCTTATGTTGTTGTTTGGGTTTGAATGAAGTCTGCTCGTAAAGATAATATATGGAGGGGGGTGGCCATGTATATAACCTTAATAATGTAACTGTAGATGTAGATCCCAAATGTATTTTGGTTGTACAGATTTATTAAAGGGTGTCTTTTCTTTTTTTTTTGGACAGTCAATTCAAGGTTTTTCATTTGTTTTTTTTTTTTTTTTTTTGAATGTTGGGGTGGGCTTGGTGGCACAGTTACATCTTGCCTGATATTGCATGAATTTTTCACCAGATCATATGATCAGATTCTATTTGTTTGTTTTTTAAGCATCATTACACTTTAGGTGACCCCCCAATCACTACCTTTGTTCATTAGCATCTTGTAGAACGGTCTCAAAAATAAGTGCTTCATTGACTTTGTGCTGCTCAGAGGAGTTAGTCATCAGCTTTTTTATTTTATTTTTGTTTTATTTAAAGAGTTGAAAGGCTATTCATTGTCTTGGACAGCCATCTCTCTCGTGCTTATTTTTGCATCCATGATCTGAACCAAAATTGTGAATGTCACACAATTTAGGCACACATGCTAAATCTCTGCAGACATACTGTACAAAGTGAAGTAATTGTACACTTTACTAGATGTTTTCATGGTTACTAAGTGGAGACACACTTAGACCAAGCTGTTGTTCTTATTTTTCTTATGTTCCATTGTGTAAATACAGTATGTAACTAAAAAAAAAAAAGTTTGAGAAGTGGCAAAGCCTTTTTCTAAACCTCATTCCTCCCAGTTTAAATTTTTTTCTTCATGTCATGTTCCATGTGAAGTCTAAAGAGACATTTTAAACACTATTAACTTGCTGTAAAAAGGAGGGAAAAAAAGAAATAAAGATTGTTTTTGAGGTTATGTAGGCATGGTTTATATATGAAGGAAAAGTTGTCAATTAAAATTTCTGCCCAAGGACAGCCGAGTACTTGATGGGAACTACAAGAATTACACACGAATCAGTATGTAATTGATTGCACTTTTCAGTAGAATAAACAAATGGTGTGATGACAGCTTCATCTGTCTTTAACATATTACGTGTGTTTGTCTAAATAACTTGTAATATGATGACAGTCTTGGTTAAGAATCGGTCTCTACACCATTGTACCTTTCAGCAGAGAACTCACCGGAAGGCCCTCAAATTTACTTTAACCTCTAGGTCGTTCAACCTCTTTTGTACAAAGGGCAAATTTTTAAGCTGCTGTTCTTACAAATTATTTGACCTCACAATCTTTAATCAAAATGTCAAACATTCTTTGCTTGTTTCAAAGTGAAGCACTTTGAATTGAAAGCATCTGCTATGGCAAAGCGACAAATCCATGACAGTGCGTTTTTTATTTGGACAGCATAGCAAATACATAAATCAAAACAGATCTGATCTCTAATAACTGTCAACATACTGATACATAAAGTCTATAAATAATTATTTATTTTGGATATGGATTATGGGCTTGCTTCGTTTTAGTGCTAAGATCTGCGTGATCTGTCAGTACCAGTAGTTTTGAGTTTTCAGTTGACCTTCTCAAAGTATTCCTTTGAGCCATCTGGAGTTGGCTTAATCTAAAACAAACAGAAAAGGCAATTACATAAATGCAAAGCCAAAACATCAACAAACCCTTACATTCCACATCTATGGCCATGACAGAGTTACTAAGTTCACTGCTGGCCAAATACTACCAATTCACAACAACTAAAGCTGCTGTCACTAGACTTGGAGAGTGCAAAACGTCTATGGACAATGCACAGCGAAATTTGCATGATTTGCATTTATGTTTCCGGTTTCCCGCATTCGCATACATAGGAATGGAACTCAATTGAATGGAAAGTTTTAAGGTGACTGGCCCCTTACAGTTTATAAAGAGTGCACAGGTTTATACTACTAGTAAAAACAGTAAATACTCACTGTGGGTGACTTTGGGGTCCAGCTGGCAGGACAGACTTCACCGTGGGTCTCCACAAACTGGAAGGCCTTGACTAGACGGAGGGTTTCCTCAACAGAGCGTCCAACCGGCAAGTCATTTACACTCATGTGTCGGATCACTCCATTAGGATCAATAATGAAAAGACCCCTATAACGTGAAACATCATTTAGTGATGCATACATTCCTCCTGAAAAGCAAATTATGCAGTCTAACAATGCATGAAAACATATAGGAACTAGAACTTGTAGGAACTTGTTTGTAAAAGTGCAGCAACTTCATGTTACCTTAAAGCAATTCCAGGACCCTCCAGCAGGACCCCATAGTCCCGGGACACTTGCTTTGTGAGGTCAGCCAACAGGGGAATGTGGATTTTCCCTAATCCTCCACTCTACAGATAAACCAAGAGTTTAGTCTGTGAGCTTAAGATTTCCTATGAATTGGGCATTTCTGTTGCTAGTTTTCCAATAACCTGATCCTATTTAGACAGCTGAGAATGTGTTTAAATCGTAATGTGCATTTTAACTTTGCTTAGCTGCAATGTGTACATGGCCTTTTCAAAGTAAAGTATAAACCTTTCTCGGGGTGTTGGTCCAGGCCAGGTGGGTAAAGTGAGAGTCCACAGACACACCAATTACATCACAGTTTATATCACGAAACTCATTGGCCTTGTCACTGAAAGCGATGATCTCTGTGGGGCAAACAAATGTGCTGCCAGGTAGGAAGAAATTAAGAAGCATTAAAAAAATAAGTAATTTAACAGTAAATAATTGACAATAATTTAATATTTTAAAATATAATTAAAATGGAGATCAAATTAATACATATTTATTTGAATAAATTATTTAAAAATAATTAAAATGGAAGTTCTGTTCTTTTGAATGTTATATAGCTATAATAAGGCAATCTTAAGCATGACGAGTGCATGCTGTATTTCCACAATTCAGATGAGAGTTTGTCTCAGATTTTCCAAGTTATTTTTAAAATGATTAGGGTTCTATACTATTAAACTTTACTAAAATACTTTCAAATACAACTAAATTCTATGCATCAAGTTGTAGATTCAGTAGTACAACAACAATAAATTGTACATGTACAAACTTAGGAAGAAAATTAAAATAAAAAAAAGTATGCTGCTTACAAATCTAGTGGGTAAAAGAAAAGGACCAGGTATTTGCCCTTGAAATCTTCTAGGCTGATCTCCTTGAACTCTCCATTGAGAACAGCAGTGCCTTTGAAGTGAGGGGCTGGCTGAGTGACCGCTGGGGCCCATCTAGCAGAGCCTGATATTTACAAACACGCATAATGGATTAGTAAAGATATTAGATTTAATTAAAGGCAAAAATCTCATTACTTTCTAAGACTTACTGATTGAGAAGCAAGCTTTTTGTGCAGCAATGCACGCAAGGGGTTTTGGAGCCCTGATCACTGATGCTCCATTGTGAGTGACCAAGGCTTTCACTCCATTAACTGCAGCTCTTCCTGCCTGTTGTGAAAAGGAGGGACATGCATGAAAGGGTCGTTACACAAGTTTGTTATCACCATGCCCTTGCACCATATGTACATTGTAAAATATTTAAAACTATACAGGCTCACTGAATAAGAGGCACATTGCACGAATGCTGTACACTTGAGCTTTATATTAAATGTTTTATATACATTTATCTAACAAAAACTGACTACTTTTCATGTTAGATTAAAATACATCAAACTGTTAATCATTTACTTATTATCATTTAATAATTAAAAAAAGGTTTGCACAGTAGCTATGCTTAACAATTGTTTATGCACTGGTAATTAGTCTGACAGTTATTTGACAGTGGACGTTATATAATCAGTTTAAAGGTTAAACACCGTAAAACGTATCTGCTAACTAAACGATGACTAACAGGATCAAACTAAATCACATTTGCACCGAAATGCAAATCAACACTTATTCCTCGTAATAATCGTTCGCAGCAGAAGTGTTACTATCGCTACTGCTAAATGAAACATACAGAAGTCCCGAGAAGTCTCCCGATGGTGGCTGCCATCTTGCCAATGTGCTTAATGCAATGCGCAAAAAAATACCTTGAGCATCAAAGCTGCGCACTCATTTTGCATTAGTTGCGCAGCACACACACACACACACACCCCTACATGCAATTTTGCAAGTTTTTAAAATCATATTTGATTCATCAGGGTTTTATGGCTCATGTTAAATAGTGAGAATATGGAGCTCACTCTTGACTCGAGGAGGGAAAAACACGTTAATTTACAGCAAAAATATCCAGCTGCTGTTATTTATATGGCATGGGCCAAAACATAAGATGAAACAAAGGACACATGTACCACGACCCGAAGGTGGACATTTTTAGAATTATACTAAAAGATATTTTAAGGCATGTAATAGATTGTGTGCAACAGGCAAAGTTTGATCATTTTGATCATTTAAAGTCCTTAGAAATGCATGCATCAAACTGATACAGTAGGCTTTATAGGGTTAATTATCTACATTCTAAGCAAATAATTATTTATTATTCTTTATTAATAATTATCCTCATACGCGATTAACAACGCATTTCTATGTATTTTTGATACATAACCAAGGGTGTAACTTTGGTTTGAGAAGTGGGGGGGACGCAAAATGGGGGGAAATGTTTTCGATTTGAATCCCATTTCAAATGTACATACATTTAGGGACTGTGGTGATACAAAATCCAGGAAATAATTAAGTTGATTAATGATCAATTCTGCCAAAAAGAATAGTAGGCTACTAAACTATGTATAAGAAAAAGATGTCTTACTTTCTTTATTGTTTAATAGGGGCCGATCGCCAAGACTTGAGAGAATAATTTTATAAAGTCGAAAATGTTCACCATTAATGTTTTGAATAATGTTTAAATAATGTGAGACTCAATTTCCACTGTTAAACAAACTTTTATTTCAAACTAACCGCTGTACCTGAAAATATAAAATAAATCACTTGTTGCACAGGACAGAATGTTCTACATCAGTGGTTTCCAGACTTTTTAGAGTGGAGTACCCCCTGAGGCATTTCTGCTTAGGCCTACCCCTCTCTTCCACTTAGACTGCACCTTTTCCATTAAAGGACAATATTTGCCCCCTAACTTGACTTTCCAATTCATTTTTTATCTTTATAAATAGAATATTAATGTTTAAAAAAAAAAGCATTTTAATTTAACATTTAAATTAATATGCAATGATGATAAAAAAGTGAAAAGTGATTATTTTAAATACTAAAAGCGCCGGTAGGTGGCGGTCACTGTCTTAATGCGTGAGTCATCGAGTCATTTGTTCATTCAGTAATGCCGAGTTCACACTGCACGATGTGCAAAATGTTTGGCATGCTAAATATCTGGAGCTGGCGGCGATTCACAATCACTGAAAAGTGATTCTTTTAAATACTAAAACTGCCGTAAGTCACTGGTGGCAGTAAGTCACTGTCTTAATGCGTGAGTCATCGAGTCATTTGTTCATTCAGTAACTAAGCAAGTGGCTGTATTTATAAATGAATCATTGAATCAATGACTTTCGCGAACGATTCGTTCACGAAACACCGCAAATCTCCAAGTAGATATAACTGCAGACCGGAGATCAGAGCACGTACACACCTCACGCACCGGATGCCGTGCGTGTGCTCAAGGAAGTTGGACATAGTGCTGTATTAGAGGTAAAAAATTATATAAATACTATTCGGTTTCTCGCACAAACCGATCGTTTCGTGTCTTAGGACATCAATGTGTCATCACGAGCCGCAGGGTTTAATTTGGATTTGTCTGTGCATGTTTTTTTTACTCTCATAGAT
>NW_015552625.1:4235553-4250987 GCF_001515605.1 Sinocyclocheilus anshuiensis | reverse complement strand
ACATCTTGGATGCCCTGGGGGTAAGCAGATAAACATCAAATTTTCATTTTTGGGTGAACTATCCCTTTAATTTCGGAAATGCATTCATCAATTCTCTGAATGTTTTCATTCAAAATCACATTATCCATCACCAGCAGATAAGCATAATTTAGATTCAACCTATGTTTTATTTGCAGATAAAGAAGGAAAGTTTAGAAGAGGAGTTTCAGTCACTTGACAGTAACGGGGAACTGTTTTACCACAGAGGACTGTAATGTTGCAACTTTACTATTTGACGATGACTTTTATTGACACTGAAAACAAAGTATATTAAAGTCCAGTGCATTTCAACATTTAAAAAAGGAGGTTACTTTAAGTTTTAAAAGCATGCACTATCTTCTCAAGGGTTTGTGAGCTACTAATCAATGCTATACTAATACTGAATATTGAAAGGAAGAAGTACAACTGTATGGTTTTGAATTCATATTCATTTAATAGCTGCATTTCAGTCTAAAAAGAGTTTTAAACACTGCATTGAAGTGAATTTTACCAAATCATGCTAATAACACTGTTTGTTAGTGTCAATAAAATTTCTGTTACCACTCACATACATATATATATATATATATACAGTGTTGGGGAAAGTTACTTTTAAAATTTTAGAACTACAGTAAAATCTGATTTCTCTCAACATGGGGACAGGAGAGCTGTCAATCAATAAATTGGGAAAAAAAGTAACTTGTGTTACTTATTTGAATAAGTAACTCAGATATTCTCTTGTAAATTAAAAATGCGTTACTTTACTAGTTACTTGAAAAAAAGTAATCTGATTACGGAACTCGCATTACTTGTAATGCATTACCCCCAACACTGTATATATATAATGGTCACATATATATTTAACAAAGTATTTGAGGAAACAGCACTGTATGACTCTGTGTAAAGGATGAAGACAGTTTTAAGAAATCAGAGAAGAACAGTTTGAGCATCCTCTTTTTCAGGATATATTGCACACATATGATCAGAATATCTTCTATGATCTGTTTAGGCACAAAGGATAGCCCTTGATAACAAGGGGTTGTCAAATTAATAAGGTGATTAAACAAAAATGTATGAAGTAATGCCAAAATCAATATTATGTGCAATCATTGGAAATGCAAAATGTGGGAACAAAGTTCCATCTAACATGGGGAATGTCTTTTGTCATTTGAACATATAATGATAAAAAGATTTCTTACATGAATAGACAGGTTAATTAACATCATAACTTTAAGATGAGGTTTTGGTAAAACTGGTTTTCAGTAATTAATTTCTTCACATTCTGAATTTAATGGGACCCTTCATAATAGAAGTCTTTTAGCTAGGCATGAACTAGGCAACGGTCAGCCCTTTCACACTGATGTGCAATTATGACATTTTATAAAAGTTCAAAGAGCATGCCAAATTAAGGTTATGAACAACTTAATAATTAGATACCTCAGGAATGTTTGCAGAGACCGCATATAAATCCAAGTGTTACCAAAAGGTTTGATTATGAATTATTTATCTCAAACCTGTTATCACATGAAATGTTACATTCAACATAATTACACTGAGGTGTAGCTATCATGTTATAGCTATATTTTATATATCTTTGTAAGAAATATATTTTCGTTCTTGTATAACTTTTGCCCTGTTCACTACCGCTGAAATTAGACACAGATTCTTGCAAATGTGTGATTGACAATGAATGGTAAGTTCCTCTCTGATCGGTTACTGTGAGACATGCAAGTTGGACAGGATGCACTGATTGGTCAGATCTTCAGGAGTTGCTCAGCTGCAGCTAAGTGGAAGAGGAAGTTTTCAGTCGCTGGAGGGTAGTGCCGCTGCTTCAGAGTCTCCAAAGTCAATTTAGAGTTCTCCGCTTCATCAGCAAGAGACATCAGGTTACTGAGGATCTCCTTAGTTTTTACTGAAATATCCTGGAGACAGATTTAAAAAGGGGTTGGATGAAAACCACATGTAGGATTTCTAAGTCTTGGTAAATGTAAATGCTTTAAATGTAGGTCATGTTACAACTCTATGTTGTCATTGCTGAGATTTTCGAACGTGTCCTTACTCATACCTTAATAACCTGTGCATCTGTGCGCTCGGTGTCCTCTGCTGCCTGGACAATGAAGTTGCCGATCTCTTTATGGAGTTTTCCCATAGACATTGCCTCTGAAAACAAATTACAGTAAGATATGGTGACTTAAATATCCACATCCCAATTCTACCCAGTCAATATGTAACACTGGATCTCTTACCTTTAGCATTTTGTGACACAGTGATTTCACTGTCTGAAAGATTAACATACACATCAAACAGATCTGATCTGTCTCTGACTTCAGGATCGACAAACCCTGCAACATACCCTACAGAGAAAGAACATGGAAATTCATATAGGTAGCAGCAAGTGCTAGTTTTTGTGGAAAAAGAAGAAATTCTCCATACCTGTACACAGCTTGAGGTTTTCCAGCTCATTATCATCAAGGTGAACAAAAGGGTTTAGGATGGACCAGTCTTTTCTATGCCATACCAATCCAGGAAGAGCTCTGGTTTTAAAAAGAAGAAACACTGTTACCACAAACCTTTTAGTGTGTGACCATTATCATATACAATACTGTTCAAACGTGTGGGGTCAGTAATATTATTTATTTATTTATGAGGAAATTAATACTTTTATTCAGCAAGGATGCATTAAATTGATAAAAAGTGAGATAAAGATAAGTGAATGAGCTGAGCAAAAAACAATCATATGATCAAAATTGTTATCTTATGTTGATCTATTCCTGTAGCATTATTCGAGCACAGCTTTGTAAGCTTTCAGGATGGTAGTGGAGTGCTAAACATGAAGTTTGGTACCTTTTTAAGCGCAGTTGGCTCCTGAACCTCGACAGTGGTGATGTAGTACCAGGTTCGGCAGTACTGTCCAAACACAAATGTGTGCAGCACCTGATTGTTCAATGGCAGGCAACATTTTCTCAACAGAACCTCTCGCAGATCAGCACTGATGGAAGGATAACACCAAACCCAAAGCGTGTCTGCATTTACATCTTTCTCTGCATAAGGGGGACGAATGCAATTACTGACAAAATAATCATTATTCTGTAATTAAAGAGATAGTTCACCCAAAATTTTAGATTCTGTCATGAGGCCTTCTGCAGACCACAAAATGAAATGTTAGACAGAATGCTAGTAGGGACTGACAGTCTCAGTCACCATTGACTTTCACTGCATCTTTTCCCACACGATGGAAGTAAATGGTGACTGACAAATAATGCTGTCACTCTGTCTAACTTCCCCTTGTGTGTTCAACAGAATGAAAATCATACAGGTTTGGAAAAACATAAGGAGTAAATGATTACAAAATTTATATTTTTGGGTTAACTATCGCTTTAATACATAAAATATTCTAATAATAAAAGATATTTTCGGGGTATTTTCATCTTACCAATTAGTCCAAGACTTAGCATCATCTCAGATGTAGCCATATTCCATTCCTTATCCACGTTAATCTGTTTCTAGCACTTCAATCATTTCTGAACCATTTATGTTTAGTTTGGAAAGTACATGCAAGTGTCAACGCAAACAGACACAACCCATTGTCAAATATGCCAGGACAGTTTATCCAGGAAAATATTTTAATTTCAAAACTACGCTTCTTCTTGCAAAATAGATGTTTAAGTGTTGAGTTGAGTCCAGGTACAGTTTTCTCATGTAAGCCGAGCGTTACCAGTTATCAAATAACGT
The DNA here is from genome assembly GCF_001515605.1 of Sinocyclocheilus anshuiensis. Lineage (NCBI taxonomy): Eukaryota > Metazoa > Chordata > Actinopteri > Cypriniformes > Cyprinidae > Sinocyclocheilus > Sinocyclocheilus anshuiensis. Next base: position 4,247,237 of record NW_015552625.1, on the reverse strand, counting down.
TAGTTTCTAGCATATCAGTGCATGTGAGCCAGCTGGTGAGTTGCAGTAATTCATCCGAGTATGTGTATCAAAGGAAAAAATAAAGAAGAAAACGACAAACACATAAAACGAAAACTTATCATAAACAGTAGGAATCCACTACTGGTCAAGTGATCAACACGCTTCTTCTGGGGTTCTCTAAGTTCAAATAAAATATCCAACGACATACTGACATCTAGTGTGCTGGTGCGATAAAGGTTTAAAAAAAAAAAAGAAAAAAAAAATTAAACCTATTCTAATAACAAACAAACAAACACACATATAAAATATATAAAAAATAACAAACTTACAAATAATAAAACCAAAATATAAAAGCATATTCTAACATAAATAAAATGAATATTTTATTAATTTAATTAACAGTCTATAAGCATAATTAACAAATAAGTAACACCAAGTTAAGGCATAAGCTACTTTAAGGACTTCAATCTTGGAGCAACTTTTCTACATTTGCGTAAATAAAACTCACCTATAATCAAAACATTATTTCACAAAAATGTAAACTCTGTTTTTTCATAAAACCACCAAATTTAACAATGTGATATTCAAACATTATTCATATTCAACCATTCATGCCTTCTGCCTGAAGTGCACTTAATATTAATACAGTTGATTTTCCTGAGATTCAGTATCTTTTTTTTGACAAAACGTACAAACAATATTATCCAAACTAAACATTTATCTTAAAAAGTCAAGATATTTTCAAAAATGTATCAGTGTTTGTATAATAAAAGTCAGGAAAACGGTTTGGGACAATATGAGGGACAATAATGACAGAATTTTGATTTTTCTGTGCACAATCCCTTTAAACTATAACCTATATTATGTTGCAAATGCTTAGATTTGTGAATAATTTTCATGAATGACTAATGATTACAATATGTATGCATTTTTTAAGGGTTAGGGGAGAGTGGGGTAAGTTGACCCACCCCCTGTATCTTGGCATCTGTACACTTTTACTGTCATGTGACCATGTATTCTGGAATCACACATCATTTCTGCCAGACTGTGAAAAGGAGAAACACGTGGGAGGAGTGGAAGGCACCCATTTACTTTAAAAACGGTTTTTGGCTGGCCAAAGTAAAATTTTAGCATAACAGATGTAATGGCTGTTACATCAAAGCATTTCATCTAGATTTAAAAATATTTATGATGCATATAGGTGATTTAGCAACATATAAAACCATGCAAATCATTTAGCTAAATATTAGCCTGAATTGGGTAAGCTATAGTTTTTTCCAAAATTCCAGCTATGGGGCAAAGTGAGCCAAATGCTGTGGGGTAAGTTGAGCCAGCACTTACCCCACCATAAGGCACTGAAGTTAAGTTACATTTCTGAAGTATAAACTGGTATTTTAATGTGATATTATGCAACTGGTTTAGTTTATCATGTATATATACATATTATTTGTAGTTTATTTGATAGGGACACTGTACAAGTGCACCAAATCCTTCTCTGAGAACCAGAAGATGCTTTTCATCACATTATATATATCTTTCCACCTGTAGTCCCTAATGGTCTGTTCGACATTGCAGAAAGCTACCATGCCAAGAATCTTTTGACTAAAATTTTTATTAGTTTCAGTGATATTTATTCCTTCATTCTAATTCAGTTTTTATTTAATTTTACTCAACAAACTCTCTGTTTAGTCAGGTTAAAACTTTGGTGTTCAACATATTGTTTCAGAAATTAAAACAATTAAAGATTGAAAATGAAACTCCATTTGATTGGTTTTATTTTGTTTAAATTACTTTTAAGAAAAGAAATATGACTGTTTGTAAAATGAAATGATTATTAAGTTAGTTTTTTAAAAGAGGTAAATTATCTTTAAAATTCCACATGGGGTTGAATCAGATCGAGTCAGATGGTCAGTTTTCACCCAGATGGTCCATCTTACCCACTGACTCGGGTCAACTTACCCCTAACCTGGGGCAAATTGAGCCACAGCAACGCTTTTTTTTTATAAGAAGCCATAATTTTAGAACCCTTTGTCACAGATACATTCTGATAATTTAAAATGATACACTCTAAAAAATGCTGGGTTAAATACAACCCAGTGCTGGGTAAAATAGGGACAAACCCAGCAATTGGGTTGTTTTGACCCAGCAGTTGGGTTACTACCCAGAAGGTTGGGTTAAACATTTAACCCAACTGTGTAGGAAGCATCCTGAAATTACTTTAGATAAGTTGCTGGCTCAACTTACCCCACAGCATTTGGCTCACGTTGTACTTCTGCCTCATTTTCCCTTATCTTGAACACCACATAAGTAAAAATGGCTCATCTTACCCCACTCTCCCCTATAGGGCTTTTTGTATCCTATAGCTAATTTCTGAGAAAAAAAAATATTGAAAGTTCAAACAATAAGGCCAGCCAATTATAAAAATAAATTTGTTTTATTAAAAAAAAAGTATTATTATGTCTTTGCATGTCGGGGAGGAAGCGCGTACATACGGGACCTCTGGTCTTTCTCGCCGGCGCAGTTCACGTGCGCTAGTCCTTTCTTGCTAGCGCGGCGAGAAGTCACGGCGCGGATGGACAGGCAGAGTCAATAAAACAGCCTCGACTATCTGAAAACTGCATGCTAGCAAGCCATAACAATGCCAGCCTATTTCCAGAGACCGGAGAACGCTCTTAAGCGGGCGAACGGTGGGTAAATGTTGTAGGGGGTCGTCTCTTGGACTGTAGTCGTGGGTCTAGCTGCTAGCTCGATATGGCGCGTGCTGGAGTAACGTTAGCCATGTTCCGCGCAGGCCGGATGTCAGCTGCTGGGCCCGTGCGTGTGTCATGTATGATGCAGCGTTTTAAATCTGCTTTATTACTGTATCGTATATTCATCTCCTTAGCGTACTCAAAGAAAGGACATGATTAGAAATAAAGTGTAAATATTCTGCATACTTAGTAAAACAATAAAGATAGAGACCGTTGTTAATGCTACCGTGTGTTAGCAAGCTTTTCTATTCCGCTAGCTTAGCAACGACAACTTCTGCTGTCGGAGTTTAAAGATGTATTAACAGTATGCACTAAGAAAATCCTTAAGACTGCAACAGTATTCCTTATTCGTGAATAAAAAGCAAATACGTTGTCATTTGGACAAAATAATATACAAAACGTGAGTGGAATAGCAGCACTAAGCACCTGCCACAGGTTTTGCGTAACGTTACACGATTTATTTTCTGTGTTTTATTAATATTACAGCCAGCTGTAAATGACCTATTTGTGTTGAAAGTGGTATTTGATAGAATACTGCAGCAAGATAATTAAACATTTTTCAGTGAAGCAGTCCCATCTGGATGCTGTATATGTCATAAATAAACAAATTCCCAAAAGTGTGGTGGTCATGACAGTCTTTTGTTTATTTTCTCAGAATTTCTTGAAGTTGGTAAAAAGCAGCCAGCTTTGGATGTGCTCTACGATGTCATCAAGAGCAAAAAACATCGAACATGGCAGAAGATACACGAGCCTATCATGCTCAAGTACCTTGAGCTCTGTGTGGATCTGCGCAAGAGCCACTTGGCAAAGGAGGGACTGTATCAGTACAAAAACATCTGTCAACAGGTTTGAGACCATTTTATTATTTGCTATTTATTATTCTTTGAATGTTTTGACCTTGTAGTGTTTAATCAAAATGTCATAAATTGACAGACTGCTCACTGGTGACATTTGCAGGACTTCTCCAATCATTTAGTCCACTTAAAGCTTGCGCTCTTCTGCCTCCAATTTAGAATGCAATGCTTACATCTCAAAATCCAATCAACAACTGATGCATAGAACCCAGCCTATATTTTTTTTCTTTCAATAATCTGTTACACTCGGATGAACGTCACGATATGAAAGAAAAGATCTGTTGCTACTTCGGTTTCATGCCGACTTTAAGGTTTAGTAATTTGTGTCATAGTACTTTTAGGTTATTTTTATACAATATTTCAATTGTAAGCTCTGTCCTTGTCATGAAATTACTGCCTACTCCTTCTCTTGTGCTTCAGGTGAATATTAAATCTCTGGAGGATGTGGTCCGTGCTTACCTGAAACTTGCAGAGGAGAAGACTGAGACTGCAAAAGGGGAGTCTCAGCAGATGGTGCTGGACATTGAGGATCTGGACAACATTCAGACCCCAGAAAGGTACAGGAAGCTAAAGGCCCACACAGTTCCTTCCTACTCGTGTCTAGATAGTTTTTTTTAGGATTGTTTTCATTATTGGTGAAATTAATTTCACTACATTTCGCTTCATCCAAACAGGACATTTTTAGTATTCATTAGGAACCTGCAAACATCCAGCCTCAAGTAAATTATGAAGGGAGTGGTTCTGTCTAGATGATTGTGTTCCATAAAAGATTATCTGTTTATTTTATTTTTTTTCTGTGATCTTCAGTGTTCTATTGAGTGCCGTTAGTGGTGAAGACACTCAAGACCGCACTGACAGACTTCTGCTCACGCCTTGGGTCAAGTTCTTGTGGGAGTCGTACCGCCAGTGCCTGGACCTGCTAAGGAATAACTCCAAAGTGGAGCGCCTTTACCATGACATTGCTCAGCAAGGTCAGTGTAAACCTAATATAACACAAACATTTGCTTGTGGGACTTTTAGCATAGGGTACAGATAAGGGTTTATTTGTAGAATTATGGAACATGGGTCTGTAGAATTAGTACATCATTGTATTATATATCGCAGTCATGTTATATGATACCAAAAATGTAAATTCCTTTGGTTGTCCACAAATTTATAACAAAAATGTACATTTTCTCTCACAGCGTTTAAGTTTTGCCTGCAGTACACTCGTAAAGCAGAGTTCCGTAAGCTGTGTGACAACCTGCGAATGCACCTGGGACAGATCCAACGACATCACAACCAGAGCACTGCCATCAACCTGAACAATCCTGAGAGCCAGTCCATGCACCTCGAGACACGTCTGGTCCAGCTGGACAGTGCTATTAGCATGGAGCTGTGGCAGGTCTCTGTGCGTCATACAAGGCACCAATGTACAATAGACTATATAAATATACTTATTATATAACATAAATATATTTATATTCAGTTGAGTATAGTTGCCATTTATGCTGCAACTTTCAAACTTTTTACAGTGCAAAGGAGAGTGCTTTCCATGCAAACAAAGAACAAAACTGTATTGATTACTTGGGCTTCCCCTCTTAATAGTCGACTAACCGTTAGTCGAGCAGAAGGGGCTTAGTCGATCAAAATTTCATTAGTCGCTTAATCGCAGAAAAAAAAATCCACAGGAATTGGCGAAGTCACATAGTCCGTGACGGACAGATCATTAACAGCTGGTCTATGTGGTAATTACAGTACATTGGTCAGGACATCCAAATGTTCGTTTCGTTCATCGACCTCAAATGTGGCTTATCATCTGAAACATGTAAGTAGCAGCAACATTACATGGGCGCTCCATCTAACATTAACCTAGAAAAATGTGTGCTATTGAAGTTTTTGTGCGGAGTGTGGAAGCTGAACAGTAGTGCGCTCACTGCATGACAGTTTACTTGGAGGCGCGTGTGCGATCCTTTGAATTTAACTTAAAATATTCCATCATTTTTGTTCATACAGCTGAGAGTAATGCATCTTTCAAATCTGTGAAAAGTCTACTTTTATTTGTGCACACTCACAATAACTACAAAACGTTGTGCTTTTGTAAAATAATGAAAGCAAAGAGGGTGCGGTGCGCTTTCTGCCGTCTAGGTCTCTGTGAACGTGAACTCCATGTTTGCCTCAAAGACATGAAAAATATATCTAGAAAATGTCTACTTTTAAATGAACCAATTCAAATGGAAAACAAATATTTTCAGATTATATAATCCGTATGAATTATGCTCGTCCACTGTGGAAATGACCAGTCAGTGTCATCGTCTTGCAGCCGAAAATACAGAAAACACTTATCAATGAATTACTATAATGTTAAGGCAGTCTTCTTGTGTTTTTTTTTTTTTTCTGAGGCATTCATAATCATTACTTCTGCCGGTGCGCTGTGGCAAGCTTTATGTGTGTGCTTTAGTGCTGATAGGCTGTAGACAATGAAAGGCTCATTATTATGAATTATATGATTTATTAATATAAACATGTGATTAGTCGACTACTTGCTTAAAATTAATGACTACTAGTTGATCAGAAGAATCATTAGTCGAGGACAGACCTATTGATTACAGAAAAAGATTAAAACAAAAAATGTAATTATGGGATTCATATTAGTTGGAATTCATTTGTGAGAAAAAACTGACGTCCTATCTTTTTGCACTACATACTTTTTGTTTGTTATATGTTGTGAAAGCATGAATGATTTGCTGATTATACTGGTTGCTTACGTTCTTTTTAATCCACACAGGAAGCATTCAAAGCAGTTGAAGACATCCATGGATTGTTTGCCCTCTCGAAGAAGCCCCCTAAACCCCAGCTTATGGCCAACTACTACAATAAGGTGTCCACTGTATTCTGGAAGTCTGGCAATGCCTTATTCCATGCCTGCACCCTACACAGACTCTATCACCTCTCCCGGGAAATGCGCAAGAACCTCACCCAAGAAGAGATGCAGAGGTGAGCATTAAATAAGAGCAAACATCAGATTGAACAAGGGTTATTTGTTTGTTTTTACATTTGTTTGTTTGTTTAATTTCGCTGTCATTTTACTGTAGTAGCCATTTCTTAAAATATTTATTAGTTTATTAAGACTTACTTCAAAGTCTTGCCGTGTTTTATTCCTTTCATTCAGAATGTCCACTCGAGTGCTCTTGGCCACTTTGTCTATTCCCATCACCCCTGAGCGCACTGATATCGCTCATCTGTTGGACATGGATGGCATCATTGTAGAGAAACACCGCAGACTGGCTACTTTACTTGGCCTTCAGTCTCCACCCACCCGCCAGAGTCTCATCAACGACATGGTAATAGCCATTCTGTCCATTGGTCATTTTTGTAATCCCTTAAATTTATAGTTTATTAAAAAAGATTGAGAACCTTCTTGGATATTATTTTTGTCATAGGTGAGGTTCAACCTGCTTCAGTATGTTGTTGCTGAAGTCAAAGAGCTCTACAACTGGTTGGAGGTGGACTTCCACCCTCTTAAACTTTGTGGAAGAGTGACTAAGGTGAATGGCACTTGATTTATTAGCTACATTAGAATTATATTATGTGACCGTTATGTCTGATCCAGTCAGAATTTTTCTTCTGAGCTTATAAGAATCATGTATATATCCACAGTAAAATAATAAACATTCACCTATGCTGTACTCTTTAACCATTAAAACTTTTTTTTTCTTTTCTTTTTTTTTAAAGCTACTGACTTTCATAAACCTAATTGTTAAGAAGAGTGATGCACTTGTTAGACCATTCTGACACAGCAGTCTTCAATGTTACAGTGTTCTTGACGTAAAAACACACACTAAAGACATAATATTCATGCTGTGTATGTGTTCTTGCTGCTGCTGCGATAGGTGCTGAACTGGGTGAGGGACCAAGCTGAGAAAGAATCAGACCTGCAGCATTATGTTCCTCACTTGCAGAACAACACCATCCTCAGACTGCTACAACAGGTTGGCTTGATCATCTACCCCCAGGCGTCTATTAATTACTTGAGGAATCTGCTTGTTTCAATCTTCTGCAAATCTTCAAATTCTGTCTTCTGGGTTTTAATATCCCAGGTGGCTCAGATCTACCAGAGCATTGAGTTCAGCAGGTTGGCATCTCTGGTGCCATTTGTAGATACTTTCCAATTGGAGCGCTCAATTGTAGATGCAGCACGGCACTGTGACCTACAGGTATAGCAAAAAAAATAAATAATTCTCATCAAATGTTGGTGTATATCTTCCACGCATAGTCTCTAAATCAAGCATCTTAGTAGTTAATTACATGGTCAAGGAGAGTCTCCAAATTGTGCAAAATGTTGACGTGACTTAAAGTTTGTGTATTTACCCAAAGGTGCGCATTGATCATACATCTCGAACACTGAGTTTTGGCTCCGATCTGAACTATTCTACTAAAGAGGATTCTCCAGTAGGTCCATTCCTACAGAACATGCCCTCTGAACAGATACGGAATCAGCTCACTGCCATGTCATCCTCCTTGGCTAAAGCCATCCAAGTCATCAAACCTGCCTCCATACTGGTAAGACAACTGCTAAGTTTAATCGATTATCTACCTTCTGGTCAGTGTTATTTCAGTTTCATTATCAACTGTAACTTTGCCCACAGCAAGAACATGAGGAGCAGAGTCAGCAGGCCATCACTGCCTACCTGAAGAATGCCCGCAAAGAGCATCAGCGCATCCTCGCTCGCCGACAAACGATTGAGGAACGCAAAGAGCGTCTGGAGAGCCTCAACATCCAGAGGGAGAAAGAGGAGCTGGAGCAACGGGAGGCAGAGCTTCAGAAGGTGCGCAAGGCTGAGGAGGAGCGTCTTAGACAGGAGGCAAAAGAACGGGAAAAGGAGCGCATCATGCAAGAACATGAGCAAATCAAAAAGAAGACAGTGCGTGAGCGACTGGAGCAGATCAAAAAGACTGAGCTGGGAGCCAAGGCCTTCAAAGACATTGATATTGAGGTACTGAGTTTATTAGGGAGGTGGCCATTTAGGACACACCAGACATTTATTGGCAAAGTTACCTGGGAAAATTAAATGTAGACTGCATTATCAGTTGAAAAGGTTTATTTTTATTTAATTATTTATTTTATGTTGTAGGATCTGGAGGAGCTGGACCCTGATTTCATCATGGCCAAACAGGTAGAACAACTAGAAAAAGAGAAGAAAGAACTTCAGGAGCGTCTGAAAAACCAGGAGAAGAAGGTAGAGCTTATATTACGCGTTCATGAAATATTTTGTCATTGTAAATGAGTATGTTGGTGAACTGTTTTAAATGTAAGAGGATAAGGGTTAATTCTGTGCAGCTGAGTATAGGACATTGGAATATTACACTGGAGTGAACTATTATGCATATTCCAGATCGACTACTTTGAGAGATCCAAGCGCCTTGAGGAGATTCCTCTGATCAAGAAAGCCTACGAGGAGCAGCGCATCAAAGACATGGAGTTATGGGAGCTGCAGGAGGAAGAGAGGGTAATAATCGTATACTGCTTTTTGCACTTGTTAGAAATACATGTGATTTACCAATTTAAAATTTTTTGCTAAAAAAGTCTCAAATCCCTCACGTACTTGAACATACTTCAAACTACAGTTAAAGTGAAAGTATTTCTTGAGGCCCTACTTGTTCATTGTCTGGTTTTAGTTTAATTCAGCAATTTATTAATATCTAAATGAGAAGGACACGTTGAATAATGTAATCATGCCATGTTGTTTATTGTAATTGAAGCTAAAGGTTATTGTGCTCCTCTACTGCTCAGATTAGCAATATGAAGATGGAGCGTGACAAGGCGCTGGAACACAAACAGAGAATGTCAAGAATGATTGAGGACAAGGAGAACTTCCTGTCCAAAATTAAAGCTGCTCGAAGCTTCATTTATGAGGTAAACAAAACTTTAATTTCAAGTGTCATTTATTCAATTAATGTTTTACAGATTTATTTGCTTTCAGTAGCTAGTATAGATGAAGTCCTTGAATGTTTAGGATGTTGATGCTCCAGGTAGCTAAGCTTTGAACAATTCTCATGTACCCAGGAAAAACTCGAGCAGTTCCAAGAACGTTTGGTTGAGGAGAGGAAGAAGCGTCTTGAGGAGCGCAAGAAGCAACGTAAGGAGGACAGACGAAAGGCCTTCTATCACCAGAAAGAAGAGGAGGCCCAGAGGATCCATGAGGAACAGCTCAAGAAAGGTTCTTATTGCTGTTCATTTACTCTTAGTTAACAGTGATTCGTTACAATACTTTTTTAGAAATATTCATATCTTATTTGATGTATGAACTTTTGTTCACTTCTTTTCATTTTTGAATTGGTCATTGGTTTTCTGTGTTTTAGAGCGGGAAGAGCGGGAACGCTTGGAACAGGAGCAAAGAGAGGAGGAAGAACGTGAATACCAGGACCGCCTGCGTAAACTGGAGGAACAGGAGAGGAAGCAGCGTGCCCGACAACAGGAAATTGAGGAGCGTGAACGCCGCAAGGAGGAGGAGAGGAGGGCACCAGAAGAAAAACCCAGCAAGGTAACTCATAAGAGCTGTGTCAAATGTGCTTATACACCATACACTACCGTTCAAAAGTAATGTTTATGAATTTATTTGATAAAATACAGTAAAATATTATTATAAAATATTACATTTTATAGTATTATATTTAGGGCCCGAGCACCGATGGTGTGAGGAACATATTGGAATTGCTCCGTTTCGTATTCCTCTTCTTCTTCTCCAAAGTGATTCGCATTTTTGAGGGCGTAAACATGCTCCAAAACTCATGAAACCGCACACGTGTCAGAACTGGCGAAAATTTACATATGATATGGTTTTCAAAAGTGGGTGTGGCAAAATGGCTCGCTAGCGCCACCTGTACACATTCAACGGAGTGCACCTCGAGCTACGTTTTACGTACATGTACGAAAATCATGTAACACACCATAACCTACAAAAAAAGTCTCTTGGTACAAAACCCAACAGGAAGTCAGTTATTTTGAATTTCCTGTACGATTTTTGTGCAGTTTTTGCCATTTCCAGGCCTCGTACTTTGACGAACTCCTCCTACAGTTTTAATTGGATCATCTTCAAATTTAGTGAGGGTTATCTTAAGGCCTTTGTGACATTAAATTGCAAAGATCTTGAGTTTTTGTCAAAGGGCGTGTCCCTGGCGGCCTGACAAAATTAGATGTTTTGCCATGAAACAGGAAGTTGCTGTAACTCAGGCAAGCAATGTCCGATCCGCCCCAAACTTCACACGTTTGATAGGTGTTCTGTCCTGAACACATGTCAATGCCCATATTCAGTTATAGTCATAGCGCCACCTCCTGGCAACAGGAAGTGTCATGGTTAACCCATTTGTGCCCAAATTTTTCTAAATGGTTTCATGCATACAGTCATGTTAATAGTGTCCTATGTGAACATGTTCCGCATTTATTTTGCAGGTTTTTTTTTTGTTTTTTTTTCTTGAAAATCGCATTTGAATGTGCGCCAACTAGGGCTGTGCGATATGGACAAAAAAAAACTATCGCGATTTCTTTATTCAATTTTGTGATTTCTATTTTAATCACGATTTTGACACACACAGACATGCTTTCGTGCTATAAAGCGATTTAGAAATCGCGCAAGCTCAAATCGTGATTTTATGACGATTTCGATTAATCGCACAGCCCTAGCGCCAACAATAGTTGCCGGTCGGCGAATATGTTGTATGCACCTTTCAATGTCAAATTTGAATACACTGCAAAAAATGCTTTTCTTACTTAGATTTGTTGTCTTGTTTCCAGCCAAGAAATCTAAAAATTCTTAAATCAGGGATTTTCTATAGACAAGTAAAAAATTGTCTTGTTTTCAGAAAAAACAAGTCAAAATGAAGTTATTATTTCTTAGAACAAGCAAAATAATCTGCCAATGGGGTAAGCAAAATAATCTTATTTCAAACAGAATACAAGATTTTTTTTTATTTACCCCATTGGCAGATTATTTTGCTCGTTTCAAGCAAAAACTCACTTAATTTAGAATTTTTTTTCTGAAAACAAGACAATAATTTTTACTTGTCTAGAAAATCCTTCTTGATTTAAGATTTTTTTGAT
>NW_015552625.1:4234437-4234697 GCF_001515605.1 Sinocyclocheilus anshuiensis | reverse complement strand
TGGAAGGCCAAATAAAGTAGTTTCGCTTTCACAACGAAACAGCGTCACACACCTTGAGTGAGCGGAGGCCGGAGGCTGGAGGCTTAGAGTGAACCGTGGCCTAGAGCATGCGGAGGCTGGCTTGAGTGAGCAGAGGTGGGCGGGCTTGAGAACAGCGCGGCCGGTGGATTCAATGGAGCGTCCAGGCTTGCGGCAACCACATGTGAAGACCCCGGGCTGGACTCCGCTTCGTCCACGGTGAAAGCCGATCCGGCGATCGA
>NW_015552625.1:4219976-4234197 GCF_001515605.1 Sinocyclocheilus anshuiensis | reverse complement strand
CCATTTAGGCGCGCTGCATTCTGATTGGTTCGGATAGCATACTGCGGGAGGTCGGGGGCGCGGAAAATCGTGCTATAAAGCGATTTAGAAATCGCGCAAGCTCAAATCGTGATTTTATGACGATTTCGATTAATCGCACAGCCCTAGCGCCAACAATAGTTGCCGGTCGGCGAATATGTTGTATGCACCTTTCAATGTCAAATTTGAATACACTGCAAAAAATGCTTTTCTTACTTAGATTTGTTGTCTTGTTTCCAGCCAAGAAATCTAAAAATTCTTAAATCAGGGATTTTCTATAGACAAGTAAAAAATTGTCTTGTTTTCAGAAAAAACAAGTCAAAATGAAGTTATTATTTCTTAGAACAAGCAAAATAATCTGCCAATGGGGTAAGCAAAATAATCTTATTTCAAACAGAAAACTCACTTAAATGGGTCATATGATGCTGCTAAAAAGAACATTATTTTGTGTATTTGGTGTAATGAAATGTGTTTATACTGTATTTCCTCCGCAACCAGCACGGATCAGCTCCAGGCATGACGAAGCAGATATCGTCCTCTTTTGGAAGGCCAACAAAAGTAGTTTCGCTTTCACAACGAAACACAGCGCTTTCACGACATGGCGGTGGCGGCGGCAACAACAATACTACAGCGAGAATAAATGTTACGCCTTCTTTCTTTGAATGAACATTTGGGCGGCGTTATGCAAATCTTCCCACATTGTGACGTAGACGTGGGGGCGTGTTAGAACGAGCTGTTTTTGATAGGCGTGGTTGACTCTTAACTTTTATAAACAATATCTCTTTGGATTTGAGACTTTAGTCTTTGCAACTTTACAGATCTTCTTCATGCACCAAGAGCTTGTAACACTCCAAAGAGCAAGGAAAAATTTAAATCGCATCATATGACCCCTTTAATTTTGACTTGTTTTTTCCTGAAAACAGGACAATCATTTTTACTTGTCTAGAAAATCCTTCTTGATTTAAGAATTTTTAGATATCTGGGCTGGGAACAAGACAAAAAAAATCTAAGTAAAAAAAGCATTTTTTGCAGTGTAGGAGAAGAACATTTGGCATCTAACTCAGAATAACTGCTTTCAACAGATCAATCTTTATTCATAAACAAATTTATTATGTATAAAACTTGAAGAACATTCGATGCAAACCCAAAAAAGCTGCATCTAGTTCAAAATCTCTTGAATGTGAAAACACAACAAACACCAAATCCATTTGACTTAAAGTGGTGGAACATAGTGCAGAACAAAGTGCAGCCATTACGTTGCCCCAACAGGGCATTGTGTATCAAAAAGTTAAATGAAAATAAATAAGTAATAATAATTAGATGTATATTTTCTGAAGAAAATGTGAGTGGTGCTTGCCATGGCAAAACCTGGCACTAGGGACTAATAGTAACCCTAATTGTGTTAGCATGTTAACACAAGTAAAATGTTAAAACAAAATTAACATGATTAGCATGTTGCTAGCATGATATTAACATGTTTTAAACCATAGATATGTATACGTAGATGCCTTATTAGCGACTGTTTCTATGGGCTGTTATATGTTAGCCGTCATCCACCATATTGTAACGGTCAACTTGACGTCATTCACCAGTCTGTGCGAACCCTCGAGTATGGTGGCCGAGAGAGCTCACCGGGCTGCAACGAAGAAAACAATGTTTTAAAACTTGTAAAATTGAGATAATACACTTGAAAACACAAACCAACACATTCTCACCTGTGAAAGGTTATCCCGTTTCTTCGGGTATTTAAATACCAGCGGTATTTACAACCAACGGCTATGAAGGATTGTTGCATCTTTGAATATTCATTGATTATTATGGTGAATGACATCAAGTTGACCGTTCCAAAATGGCGGATGCGTCAACGTTTCTGGAGTGGTCGAATGTGGCATCTATCTATGGTTTTAAACAAGCTGTTATTGTGATTAGCATGATGCTAGCAACATACTAACATGTTGTTAGCATGATGCTAACATGAGTAGCATGATGCTAGCGACAGTATACCCCATTTCCCCATTATATACGTTATGTGTACTTACAAGTCATTTGCCCACCGGCAACTATAGTTTCTATACAGAAAACTATAGATATCTTGTAAGATTTGTTTTGTTTGGATGATTTAGAGACCTTCATGATTATGTAGATATATTTATATCTGTTATGGACTCCTAGGAACATATTAAAAATCGTCAAAAAGTGTTAAATAGGCTGGCAATATGCTAGAAACATACTAAAACCTGCTAGCAACATTTAGCTAAGTGCTAAAGCATGCTATTAATGCAGTGAAACAGGAAGTTGCTGTAACTCAGGCATGCAGTGTCCAATCTGCCCCAAATGTAACATGTTTGATAAGAGTCCTGTCCTGAACACATCTACATGCCCGTATTTGGTTATAGTCATAGCGCCACCTACTGGCAATAGGAAGTGACATGTTTAACACTGTGATGCACTATTAGCAACACAGTAAAATATGCCATTGTGTGCTAAACATGTTAGAAACATGCTCAAACATGCTAGCAACACTTACTAAGTGCTAAAGCATGCTATTAACGCCATCAAACAGGAAGTTGTTGTAACTCATGCATACAATGCCCAATCTGCCCCAAACTGCACACGTTTTATAGGAGTCCTAGACTGAACACATCTTAAGGCCAATATTCAGTTATAATTTATAGTGCCACCTGTTGGCAACAGCACATTTCATGTTTTATACTAACTCAAACATACCATGTTCAGTCTGCACCAAATTTCACAGATTTGATAAAAGTCCTGGTCTGAAGACATCTATATGCCAACATTCAGTTACAGTCATAGTGCCACCAGCTGGCAGTAGGAAGTTTGGCACATATAAATGACTTTGACATATTCCTCCTATATTTATCACTTTAAATGCATATTGCCCACCATTAGCTGTTTTCCTAAAGCCACCAGGTGGCGGTAAGCCTGGGTGCAAGGGCCCTTTCATCGCTGCTTGCAGCTTTAATTTAAAATGTAATTTATTACTGTGACGGCTAAGCTGAATTTTCAGTATCTGTTACTCAGGTCTTCAGTGTCACATGATCCTTCAGAAATCATTCAAATATGCTGATTTGGGCTGCTTAATTTTTGTGGAATTTTTTCAGCATTCTTTGAATAAAAAGTTTAAAAGAACAGCAATTTTGTAACAATTTTTTTGATCATTATAATGCTCCCTTGGTGAAGAGTATTAATTTCTATAAAAATGAACACTTCACAAAATTAATACTTCCATTTTAACCAGATGATGACTGCATACTGTTGTTCAGATATAAAATGGATATTGTTATTTCTTAGTCTAAATTTTAATTATTTTCTTTCCAGGACTGGGGTGAACAGGAAGAAGGAGGCTGGAGGAAGCGTGGTGAGGGCGATTCAGACTGGCGACGTCCTGTTGGTGACCGGTAAGAATTTTCACATTAATTGATAACCTGATGCGTAAGGACAAAGATTAAAAACAGATGCAGAGAATTGTGATTCATTATCTTTTTTTTTTTTTTTTCCCAGGGAGTGGCGTCAGGAGGGGCGTGAAGGCCGTGAAGACAATGATCGAGAAGACCGTGACCGTGAAATGCCCTTCCGGAGAGGAGGAGAAAGTTCTAGTCATGGTGGTTCAGATGACAGAGGACTCCGCCGTGGCTTTGATGATGAACGAGGTCCGCGACGAGGAGGTGACGATGACCGTGGACCCAGACGGGGATTTGATGATGACCGTGGGCCCAGGAGGGGCGTTGACGATGACCGAGGTAACCGAAGAGCTGATGAGGACCGCGGACCAAGGCGTGGAATGGACGATGACCGTGGCCCCAGACGAGGTGATGATGACCGTGGCCCAAGAAGAGGCTTTGATGACGACCGTGGACCCCGTAGAGGCATGGATGAACCCATGGGGCCTCGACGTGGGGCAGATGATGACTGGGGCCCCAGAAGAGGAGGGGATGATGAGAGGGGAGGCCGTAGGGGTATGGATGACTCTGGCCCACGTCATGGAGATGACCCTAAACCCTGGAAACCTCTTGGGAGACCAGGTGCGAGCTCATGTGGTATTTCTGTGTCTTTTCTTGCAGAGGGCATGTTGCCAAATGTGTGTTTTAAAGGGTTCATATCACGAGGAATCTAATTTTCCTGTCATGAAGCAATGTGATGCTATCATCTGTTATTGAAGCATGGGACAGCTTAAACCCACAGCTCGTTCTTAAGTGCAGCAAAGCGTCATTTCATTGGAGAAATTTATTTGGTCTTAAAGGTACAACCGCAAAATAAAACCCGTTTTATTCCAGAGGTCAGAGGAAAGATGGTTGGAAAATAAGAGGTGAAAAAATTAATTACTGTAGTTGTTGGAAATCATTCACTAATGTCTGCGAACCTCAGAGGGAACAAAAATATGACCCCTTTATATTGTATTTGATCAGTGGAAAGTTGGTTTTTGTACCATAATATAGCCTACACGCAAAGAACATCGGCGATATATCGATAGCAGTCTTTTTTACTCCCTAATATCGGTATCGGCCCCCAAAAAACCCATATCGGTCAATAATTTTATTGCTGCAGTGCAAAATGGGATTGTCAAGCAGACAAACTGACCACCACGTTCATGAAAACCTGTCATAAATGTTGTATGCACCTGGCAAACTCAATTATTTGTATTACAGTCTAATCTAGTCCACCTTAATTAAATGTACACGGGTATGCACTGCTGTGCTACTACAGGTATTTTGAACAATGCAACTTAAACTTGTACAAAAAAGTTGTGCAGACCCTTCAGCAATTGGGGCATTTGAAAGTAAATTACTGTTAAATTTAAAATAAATAAAACATAGTCTTACATCCGATTTAAACGTGGACGGGGCTTTCCTGATAAGTTTCCAGGATGGTGCCATTTTATTTTACTGACTTGCTGCATGCAGAAGGTGACCCAGCTGACCTGACCAGAAAAATATCAACACCACCATCTAGTGGGCTGTAAAGGAATTGATTTGATTATTCTACCAAATAGCTTAATAAAATATCGATACTTGGCGTCTGTGTATCAGTACAGTATTGCTGCGGGAAATATTGCGATAATATGCTGTATTGATTCCCCCCCCCCACCCATAGTTCAGTTGCCATTTTTCAATAATCTCAATTGCATGTTTTTTCAACTCATGTAATTGCTCCATGTAACCTTTTGTAGGTGGATGGAGAGAGCGAGAGAAGGCTCGGGAAGAAAGCTGGGGACCTGCTCGTGAAACTGGCCATGGTGATGGTGAGCGTGAGGGAGATGACGGTCATGAGGGAGATCGATTTAGAGATCGCCGCCCTCCCAGGTAAAAATATAACACGTTCCGTTTTTCTAACAATTTACTCTTTATGAAAAATAAAAGTTTTGTCTGAAGGGTTTTCTGTTGTGACAAATGTGACACGTGACACTGTTGCATATTCTACAAGCTTGTGGTTTCAGAGCAGTTAAAATGCTGCACATTTATGCCATGCAATTGCTTATGATGTACTTCTGATGAATTATAATGTTTATAATGTATATAATGTTTATGTCATGTTCTAGATTATAATCGGTTGTAGATGGTTGTATGAGTGCATGTTTTGCTTCTTTTTGAATTAGCATTTGAAAGTAGGGAGTAGTAAAGAATAGACATGCATTAAATTTTTTTTCCCCTGATTTTATTTTATTTTTTTTACATACTAATTAGAATATAACATTTTTTTCAGCAGTATTAAGTCCTTGTGGTCCTTAGGCCTGTGTAATTGAATAAAATATTTTATAAAACAGGTTCCATGCCTTACTTTTTCAGATTTTAAGATCCACCCATTTACTATTTGCTGGAAATCTAGACTCATCCAGTTGGCAGTATGTTTATTGTGAATGTGTGTGCATGTGCAGGGAAGAAGGGGGTGGCTGGAGAAGAGGTGGTGCTGAGGAGCAGAGCAGCTGGCGTGACTCTCGTCGTGAAGACTTTGACCATGATGATCGTCGTGAACGCCGTGACATGAGGGACCGCAGAGATGACCGAGACCGCGATCGTGATCACAGAGCCCATGATGAAGGTCAGTCTCATGATCTGCCTTGCACATCTTTAATGCAGTCATAATATTTTCACTCATTTAAGTTTGCACATATAGAGCCTTTTGACAGATTTGATTAAAATGTACACTTGTTTGAGATGAAGGTACTGTATCAGTGGCCCAGATAAAGCTGTTTTATAGTGTGGGGTCATGAGTGCCTGGAGTTAATAATAGAAGTTATAACTAGAGCCCGACCGATATGGGTTTTTTGGGGGCCGATACCGATATTAGGGAGTAAAAAAGACTGCTATCGATATATCGCCGATGTTCTTTGCGTGTAGGCTATATTATGGTACACTATAGGGCTGTGCGATTAATCGAAATCATCATAAAATCGCGATTTGAGCTTTCTAAATCGCTTTATAGCACGATTTTCTTTCATTTTCAGAAACAACGTTTGGATTTGAAATCAAAATAATGGATAAATGTTGTGTTTGTGGTAAACAGCCGCGGATCAGGAGCGGACTGCAAACTGTATCCTGTGCGAAAGCAAAATGAGTCCGTGCTGCTTCTGCACCGCATACACATACTGTATACGCACGGCAGACGGAGTACGTGTGAACTTGGCGCAACAAATCTAGTTCAGCATCTGAGGCAACGCCACAAAGAGCTCTATGACCAATGCATGGCAAAAAAAAACTTTTTTTTTTCTGCCATATGTCTATTCTAGAGACATTTTGTTGCACCTTTTACTTAGTGATTATTTTGCCTTATGTCTGTTCTAGAGACATGTTACAGCTTTTTGATAAAGCTCTAATTGGTTTTCTTTTGGAAATATGTTTTAAATTCACACTGAATGCATTAATGACTGTAAAGCATGTCTGTGTGTGTCAAAATCGTGATTAAAATGAAATCGCAAAATTGATCAAAGAAATCGCGATAGGTTTTTTTTGTCCACATCGCACAGCCCTAGTACACTATAGACAAGTTTGCACACACTTACCGTTCGTGTGTCCAAACTTTTGACTGGTACTGTATATAGAATTACCGTATATACATAAACAGAATATATACATAAACACATTTTTTGCAATGATACTCAAATGTGGTGATCAAACACTTATAATGATGTGACAAACATAGTCCTATGTAATGGAGGCAGGGTATTTAACAAACTTTATTATTCAAAATGGGTCTGACATCAGTGCACTTAACAGTAAACTTCACTTATTATAAATCTTAAATAACACAAATAGAACAAAATATATATAACTTGAATTGTATAAATTGAAATTGTGTAGGGTAGGGGTCGGCAAGTAAGTTTGGCATCAGGCCAAAAACAATTTTCGCCACTAGATGGCAGGCCAGAACATAGTCAAAGGATCATTTAAGAAATTAATTGATGAAAAATGCAACTATAATTGCCTGTGACAGACTGTTACAGTGGCTTTTGTAACTGGTAGTGAGCTGTTACTCTGTGTTAAATCCTGTAGTAGGACAGTCATTAACAAAAAGCCACATTTGTGTGGATGTCCGGCAGAGTATGTGAGCGGAGTGGAGAGGCAACAATTTCCCCTTTGCGCTCCCGAGCATTTAATAATCACTCCACTCCGGGTTCACCATTTCCCGCTTCCGATCCACTCCGCGTTCACTGATCTCAGAAACACCGCTCCGCGGCTAAAGTATTTCAGTATGTTTGAAATATTACAGTTCTGTTCATAACCTATATTAAAAAAATAAAATAAATAAAATAACAGCAGAGTTTCAAAGTGGCTTATTAGAACATAGTGTTCAAACATTTTTCCTACCACATGACAAGCTTATAACATGGTTGTCAGCGTTAAAAGGTATAATCGCTGCTTTTTGCAGTGCAAATTTTGTTTGTGATGAAAATAACAGTACGTTTTCGTCAGTTATTTTACCTACTGATCGATGCATTTCTTACAGATTTCTGCTCATTCTAAATCAGATACAAATGAAGTAGCACTGTAAGATTACATTTGTTTGAATGCATTATTGAGAGAGCGATTGCGTGTGAATAAGTGTTGTAGTACTTGTTAAAATCATGCTTTCAGCTGAAAATATTCAGTATCTAGAAGGAACAAACAAATTCCTTGAACTATAACTTCCCGCTCATGTCCATTGCTGTCATCATAGCTTCACATTCTTTCTGATTTGAGTGATCCTTCTTCATCAAGCTAGCTAAATATGTTTAACATGTGAATTCTTGCTAAATATGCAGTTATATTACGGGCTGTTGGCACGAATTGTACTCGTGGTGGAGCGCTCTTGGAGCGAGTGAAAACCACGATGCTCTGACTTCTAAAAAATCCGCTCCTCGCTCCAGTCAAAATCACACCGCTCCGCTCACATACTCTGATTGTGAGTAACTGTTGCTGTCATGACAGATCTATTTCAGAACCAGCCGCTATCAAAATAATCTGGCTGCGGGCGCGGGCCAGATATTATTGCTGGCAGGCCAGTTTTGGCCTGCGGGCCGCCTGTTGCCGACCACTGGTGTAGGGCAAGCTAGCTACTGCCAATCCAACAGGGGCAAATTTATGCAGGAAGCACAGCTTTTCCAAATGTAAACATCTAAAATGAATAATATTTTTTCACATTCTGTGTTGTGTATTTTCTGGTAATCAAATGAACATGCAGAACATGAGGATTCATATTTAAAGTATTTTTGCAGTTTAATATTCACAGACAATAGTCTATATCGTGATTTGATTTAAGTGTACTGACCTGTTTTTTATTTATTAATCAAAAATAAGACAAATTCCATGAAATTCCGCGTCATACAGTAAATTCCGTTTTTATGAATGGATTCTGCGATTCCGTCTGTTTTCTGCATCGTGGAAATCATAGGGCCCTACTAATGTAGCAAACGAGTATGATAAGCTCATTGTGAGAGTAAAAGACGGGGACATTGTTTATTTACTTTATAGCATTGAGTCTCACCAACTAGGTGACAACGTAGCGTTAAATCACCATTCAACAGAATCAAACCACTACCGCACTGCTGTCTATTGGACTGCAGAAAGATACTAACTTTTCAATCTGCTACGTTACTGACTGTACTGACAAACTATGCTGACACACCATGTCTGCGCCGCAACAGGACACAACAAAGCGACCGTTGAAAATCATTTGAACTTTGTGTCAGCACGTCATAAATGGAACGAGGCTTCAGTTTGCTGTCGGGATTTGTCGTGTCGCGCCGCATCCAGTGTAGACACCATTAGGGCTGGGTAACCATCACTGATTATAATGTGTTCTATTGTATTTTGTTGCGCCGCTCGTGTCCAGTGTAGATACCCAGTTAGGAAATGTGACCGATGTGATAAGCATGAGTTCTGGGCCGCGGCGCGGCCAGTATAAACACCAGCATTGACTATAGGAGCAGCCACAATCAGCTCAGGTGGCCGTGGAGTCGTAACGCGCCGCAGACGTGTGCAGTGATGCGCAGATCAGCTCTAACGTCACTGAATCTGCTGTTAAAAATGAACCATCCATTCATCATATCATCATGCAAAACAAAGAATTAGAATCATTGTAATGTGACGATCAAATATAGGTGCGGGTGGGTGGCGGGTGGATAATTTATTTGAAGTAGCCGACTCGGGTAAAGTTTGAGCTCATCCGGCATCTCTACACGTACCCTGAGTCACCAGTAGCAAACAATGGAGCGCGCTCTGCTGGACAAACGAAGTAATTACACCATTCAGAAGCATTTAATCTGCTTTATATGTTCTGTAAAAAAAATACATATCGGCAGCATATTCACCGATACCGATATATCTGCGACAGGCTCATATCTGCCGATAATATTCGGTCGGGCTCTAGTTATAACAGTAAATTTATTTACTGCTTAAAGCACTTATCCAAAACTAAATCACAGAAGTACATCTAACAGAACAAACTCAAGTGGCAACTACAAATGCATGATACCACAGCAGTCCAAAATGCCTCCAAACATAGCCATGCTGCTGCAAACACTTAATTGCCACGAAGTCTAAAAATTGCAATTGAATCCAATAATGTCCAAGTTATTGATGTTTTTGTTTCAAACAAAACAAGATGAGCAGTTCTGGTTTAAAGTGGCATACCTGACAGTAGGTAGGTGTCGGTATAAAATCCAAGACCCTTGGACAAAGCTGAGCAAGTGAAATATGCTTGGGGTACCTTTTAAGAGGTCAGTTTCTTACATCCTATTTCTTAACTCAAAGGTGGTTCATGGCGTCGTGGTGGTGAAGACCGACGGGAAGAGTGCAAGGACGAAAGAGAGGCTCCTCCCAGACCACGTGACCAGGACCGTGATGGCGGTGAGAAGAGCACCTGGCGCTCTGACAAAGATAAGGAAAACCCACGCCGGACCAAGACCGAGATGGATGATGATGGCTGGACCACTGTCCGCCGCTAATGCTAAAGCATCAGAATTTTTTGCTTGATGTTGTACTAAGCCTTGATGTGTTCTCTAATCAGTACAGATCAATGGGTTTTCAAACATGGCAATTTATATTTCATCCCTTTTTAAAAACTTACATTTGAAAAGTAGCTCATTCCTTTGTTATGCATGCTTAGAGGATTAAATTGGTGACATAAAATTAAGTAGATGTTTTTTTTTTTTCTTTGAGGTGCGGATGTTGTAGAACATGAATGTATGGTGGTGAGGTTTTGAGATGAAATCATCAGGTTATCTTTACAGCTGTCCATGCTGTAGTTGCTGCTTATGCTGTGGTTGTATGCCCTCTAGAAATATGAAGAAAAAAAAACTTTATTAATAAAGTCATTTGTTCATTAAATGACCATAGTTTCAGTTCTTATACAGCAGAAGACAGTATCATGAATCATTTTGTGTCAAATGAACCCGTCTGGAATAAGAATCAGTGGTTATTTAAGTAGTCTTCAGATGCCTCAGTAGATGATTATTTTGCTCACTAGGGGTCACCAAAATCTCAGCAAGGTTTTCTGAAGCTTTAGACGTCTCTCTTCATAAATGAACCAAAAACAATTGATTGGATCCCTATAATCTATTCATTTATGCTGTTGTCAGTAGAAAACGGTAGCATTTAATACGCTGCTGTTGGTCCACCTGATTGATACATTAAAAGATTTAGTAAATAAACATTGCAAATATGACAATAAAAATGCAGATAATTCTAACAACAATACCGCCATTTCATTATAGCGAGATTTTATCTCTACAAGAAAATAATAACAATGGCATAATCCAGTTTCAAACTCGATTGGGATTTCTTTCAGGGAAGTTTTAGGT
This sequence comes from Sinocyclocheilus anshuiensis, assembly GCF_001515605.1. Taxonomy (NCBI): domain Eukaryota; kingdom Metazoa; phylum Chordata; class Actinopteri; order Cypriniformes; family Cyprinidae; genus Sinocyclocheilus; species Sinocyclocheilus anshuiensis. Next base: position 4,222,883 of record NW_015552625.1, on the reverse strand, counting down.
GGTACGACGCCTTTTTCTAAAGACTTACTGGCTCTTGGTTAAACTAACTGGGTGGGGTAGGTAGGAGGACCACACGCACACGTTGATAAGAGGTAATCCTCGGTAAACCTCATCAATGCGAGTTCTTAGTTTCATGCAATGGCTTCTTTGAATCGTGATTCTTCCCGCTGCGAGGGTGCTAAACTTTTGCTTGCATTATATCATTATGCAGAAAAGACTAGAAGAAAAACAATTATGTCAGCCGTCTTTGTTGCATTCTAGTGGAAAATCCACAATTAAGACCAATAATCCCGCAACTGGAGCCTCAAATTCCCACGCAAGAGGTTATGAACTCCCAAACTAGATTAGACCCCTATATTTGCTAAGACCTACTTTGTGAAGTTTGACCACGGGTCACCGTGAGTAAACTCCGCCGACCTCGAGCTGGAGGGATGCTGCTTGTGAATATGGGATATATGCCTTTAAACGGCACGTATCGCTTAATCTGTGCATCTGCCACCCAGTTGTCCTATATTTCAGTCTAATCCGGTCATTTAACTGGAACTGATCAACTCTAATTTCGAAATAATGTTTTATACCTGGTTTATAAACATTTTATAAATGTAGTCTTGCAGATATAAATGTAGCCTAATTGTTAATTCTTCTTGAACATATTGCTGCAACAAGTGTTATTATTATCCGGTGTTCTGAGGATTTGTGCTACCAGCTCAGATTGTGCTACCTCCCGTAAAAAAGATAGGTAGCACAAACCGATAGCGAAAAATTATACCTATCAGATTGTGCTACCAGCATCTTATTCATGTGGTTTGAGGCTTTTTTTAATGTCCATACCTACCCCTACCCCATACCCGTCCACACCTACCCTTACCCTAAATTTACCCTTAAAACAAAGTAAATATATTTTTGGTAGCGCAATCTGATAGGTAGCATGTTTCGTTGGTACACCCGGCGCTGCACGGTGGCGACGAGTGTCTGTGGTGCACCAGTCGAGTTTGACTAATTAGATTAGATTAGATTAGATTCAACTTTATTGTCACTGTGCAGAGTACAAGTACAGAGCCAATGAAATGCAGTTAGCATCTAACCAGAAGTGCAAATAACAGAGTATATAAATAAATATAGATTATGTGTATATACATTAAGCTTTATGACATATAGTGCAAGTTATGAGGTAGGAGGGCAGAGACCAGCTCAATGCAAATGACTGTACATGGGGTGCAAGGAATGTAAAAACAGTAGGTGTATTATACAGTGAGTATAAACAGAAGGTGCATTATACAGTGAGGTACGTAAATAGCATATGTTTATATATGGCCAATGACCATAACAGTGCAAACGGCATCCGGAGGTAGAAATGTACAAGGGAATGTGCAAAATATCAGAGAAATGTGCAAAATAACAGAGGGAATAATAAGAACATTGTGAGTGAGGAGTGCAGACAGGTTAATGTTCTGAACACTTTTTTTTTTTTTTTTAAGTTAAGAATTAGGTGGTCCATCTAGGAAGTAGTGTTCAGCGCCTGAGATTGGAGTTCAGTAGGCTGACCGCTGAGAGAAAGAAACTGTTCCTGAGTCTGCTGGTGCGACAGCGAAGACTCCTATAACGTCTCCCCGATGGGAGAGGAGTGAACAGTCTGTGATTAGGGTGAGAGGAGTCTTTGATGATGCTTCTCACTCTCCTTAGGCAGCGTTTGTGGTAAACGTCTTTGATGGAGGGTAGCCCAACACCAGTGGTGTATTGGGCAGTTTTCACCACCCGCTGGAGGGCTTTCTGGTCCGAAACAGTGCAGTTGCCATACCACACTGTGATGCAGTTTGTGAGAATGCTTTCAATAGTGCAACGGTAAAATTATAGCAGCAAACTAAATAAAAATTACGGCATTCAAAACTGGGATGTTATTACAACGAACATTAAATAAAGCAAATATGTTGAACAGTGTGATGGTTTCTTGTAAAGTCTTAAGTTGCACTGTAGCCTACGCAGGGCTGTACAGTGCGACATATATGTCGCACGTGCTACGAAAAAACTGGTCTGTGCGATTAATAAATGTACCACTGTAGCACGCATGCGATACAGTTTTGCATGTTCATAACACAGCCGCTTAATAGTGTGAAGTGATTTCGTTGTGCTTGTTTGTGTGTGTGAGATTGATTATACTTGGTAGTTAGGGGTGTGCGATATGACAATTTTTGATCATGGATGATTAAAATGTCTCCACGATCTGCTTTTGAAGAAATATCGTTGTTTCGTGCTACAGTGCACATTCTATCAGCTGCAGTTCTGGCGCCTCCCTCCGTCTCAATATAATGTACAAAGCCACATGCATTCACATCAGTGTTAGCTCAGCGGTAGTTTCTTTCACGGGACACTGCACTTATGCGCAATCACAAAACTACATTATTTCATCAGCTTTAAAGCAATACCGGTTAAACATTTAATTCACGTGCTGTTCTGCATGCGCTTTTTCTGAGCGCGTACTCATGAAGCGCCACTGAGAGCCTGTCAAAAAGCGCCTGATTATTGGACTAAGTTGTCTTTCGCGTCTAATACTGTCAAAAACACACAAGGTTTACATATAAACAGTTGGTTATGTCTAAAATGAAAGTAAACAGTTAAGACAGAAACGCGTGAAGCTCTTAAAGGGACAGTAGCAACTAAACATGCTGCCGACTGTCATTAAAGGGATAGTTCACCCAAAAAATGTAATTTCTGTCATTATTTACTCGCTCACATTTTGTCCCAAACCTGTATTAATTTCTTTCTTGTGCTGAACACAAAAGAAGATATTTTGAAGAATGTGAGTAACCAAACAGTAGCTGGTCCACACTGACTTTTACAGTAGGAAAAAAATACCATGGAAGTTACTGTGGACCAGCAACTGCTTGGTTACCCACATTCTTCAAAAAT
>NW_015552625.1:4205095-4219650 GCF_001515605.1 Sinocyclocheilus anshuiensis | reverse complement strand
CCCCCTCCCCTTTGGTGGCAAATATGACAATAAAAATGCAGATAATTCTAACAACAATACCGCCATTTCATTATAGCGAGATTTTATCTCTACAAGAAAATAATAACAATGGCATAATCCAGTTTCAAACTCGATTGGGATTTCTTTCAGGGAAGTTTTAGGTGGTACGACGCCTTTTTCTAAAGACTTACTGGCTCTTGGTTAAACTAACTGGGTGGGGTAGGTAGGAGGACCACACGCACACGTTGATAAGAGGTAATCCTCGGTAAACCTCATCAATGCGAGTTCTTAGTTTCATGCAATGGCTTCTTTGAATCGTGATTCTTCCCGCTGCGAGGGTGCTAAACTTTTGCTTGCATTATATCATTATGCAGAAAAGACTAGAAGAAAAACAATTATGTCAGCCGTCTTTGTTGCATTCTAGTGGAAAATCCACAATTAAGACCAATAATCCCGCAACTGGAGCCTCAAATTCCCACGCAAGAGGTTATGAACTCCCAAACTAGATTAGACCCCTATATTTGCTAAGACCTACTTTGTGAAGTTTGACCACGGGTCACCGTGAGTAAACTCCGCCGACCGCGAGATGTAGGGATGCTGCTTGTGAATATGGGATATATGCCTTTAAACGGCACGTATCGCTTAATCTGTGCATCTGCCACCCAGTTGTCCTATATTTCAGTCTTCATTTAACATTTAACTGGAACTGATCAACTCTAATTTCGAAATAATGTTTTATACCTGGTTTATAAATAAATGTAGTATGTAGTCTTGCAGATATAAATGTAGCCTAATTGTTAATTCTTCTTGAACATATTGCTGCAACAAGTGTTATTATTATCCGGTGTTCTGAGGATTTGTGCTACCAGCTCAGATTGTGCTACCTCCCGTAAAATGTGGTTGAGGCTTTTTTTAATGTCCATACCTACCCCTACCCCATACCCGTCCACACCTACCCTTACCCTAAATTTACCCTTAAAACAAAGTAAATATATTTTTGGTAGCGCAATCTGATAGGTAGCATGTTTCGTTGGTACACCCGGCGCTGCACGGTGGCGACGAGTGTCTGTGGTGCACCAGTCGAGTTTGACTAATTAGATTAGATTAGATTAGATTCAACTTTATTGTCACTGTGCAGAGTACAAGTACAGAGCCAATGAAATGCAGTTAGCATCTAACCAGAAGTGCAAATAACAGAGTATATAAATAAATATAGATTATGTGTATATACATTAAGCTTTATGACATATAGTGCAAGTTATGAGGTAGGAGGGCAGAGACCAGCTCAATGCAAATGACTGTACATACAACATAGGGTGCAAGGAATGTAAAAACAGTAGGTGTATTATACAGTGAGTATAAACAGAAGGTGCATTATACAGTGAGGTACGTAAATAGCATATGTTTATATATGGCCAATGACCATAACAGTGCAAATGGCATCCGGAGGTAGAAATGTACAAGGGAATGTGCAAAATATCAGAGAAATGTGCAAAATAACAGAGGGAATAATAAGAACATTGTGAGTGAGTGCAGACAGGTTAATGTTCTGAACACTTTTTTTTTTTTTTTTTAAGTTAAGCATTAGGTGGTCCATCTAGGAAGTAGTGTTCAGCGCCTGAGATTGGAGTTCAGTAGGCTGACCGCTGAGGGAAAGAAACTGTTCCTGAGTCTGCTGGTGCGACAGCGAAGACTCCTATAACGTCTCCCCGATGGGAGAGGAGTGAACAGTCTGTGATTAGGGTGAGAGGAGTCTTTGATGATGCTTCTCACTCTCCTTAGGCAGCGTTTGTGGTAAACGTCTTTGATGGAGGGTAGCCCAACACCAGTGGGGTATTAGGCAGTTTTCATCACCCGCTGGAGGGCTTTCTGGTCCGAAACAGTGCAGTTGCCATACCACACTGTGATGCAGTTTGTGAGAATGCTTTCAATAGTGCAACGGTAAAATTATAGCAGCAAACTAAATAAAAATTACGGCATTCAAAACTGGGATGTTATTACAACGAACATTAAATAAAGCAAATATGTTGAACAGTGTGATGGTTTCTTGTAAAGTCTTAAGTTGCACTGTAGCCTACAAACACACAAGGTTTACATATAAACAGTTGGTTATGTCTAAAATGAAAGTAAACAGTTAAGACAGAAACGCGTGAAGCTCTTAAAGGGACAGTAGCAACTAAACATGCTGCCGACTGTCATTAAAGGGATAGTTCACCCAAAAAGTGATGAACTCAATTACTTGTGTTTGTTTTCAGACATGATAACAGACGTTTTATACTTGTGCTACAACTTTTTGGCCTGTGCTACAAAACTTTCAACCTCTGTAGCACCAGTGCTATGTGAAAAAAAAGTTAACGTACAGCCCTGCTACGTAATACTTTACGACATTATTTTGTGTGGCTTGTAGCCTGTGTGTGTGTATTTTACACGTGGTGTAAGAAATATATTAAAACTGATAAATCAAATGCTTCGTCGACTTGGACATTCTTAGATGAGAACATAGGCTACCTCATATTTCGTAGGATGTTAAGTTGTTTAAGTTTAAGCAATCGAATTTCATGGCGGGATTCGAATGTTTTCGTCATTCAGACAAACTTATTGTGTTATATTTAATAGAATAGGCTGCTGAACTAAATGTTAATTTGTAGCAACAAGTGCAATTTCTGAATTAGTTTCCTATGGGCTGGCTCATAGCCTACAATTATTGCGCTTTAAGTGGGAATACAGTTACTGAATTCAAAAGCAAAATGCAAATAGGCCTAATTAGAAAAACAAAAACTGCGTATTGTTTTGTCAGTATGCTGGCATACTAGTAGAAAGACTTTTATAAATACCAGAATAATTCCTTTCGATAGGTCTGCGCAAAGCCTTTGTGCTTGCAAGTTATTGCGTGGAGTGAAAAGAACAGCTTTGAAAGGTAATTTCTTGTATTGAAATTGATAGGCCTTGCACACTGAATACATGATTGTGAATCCTGCAGTTTGACGATATAACATAATTCAGTTGACATTTCTATTGCAAAGCTCTTCGAAAAGCTGTTCATGGGCGTCAGTTACATTTCATAACATCTCTTCAAAAGCCATCCACTTAATCACTGCGTATCCGACACATTTTTTGAAGGATGGATAAAATAAATAGTCGAATAAAGCTCAATGCGCTTTTGTTTTCTGATTCCAGGACTACGTCACCGGCGACTTTTAAACCCTTTTGTCTTTTAATTTTTACACAGAAGAAAAATCACTTTGGAGACTAAACCGATATATGCTGGTATCGATCAAGTGTTGGTGCTTTTGATAGCTTGTGCAAATGAACGATGTAGGCTACTGCACTAAAAACATATCATTATTTTGAAACCTTAATTTCGAGACAGTTATCAATTGAAAAAAAATACAGACTAACCCCGTAAACATGAAAAGTGAAAATGGTGAGACCTGTAAAGTTAACGAACTGATCATTTATTATTATTGATGTTGTTGTTGTTTCTTGGGCTTGTATTAACATTTCGCAGTCTTATCTATTTGTGTGTTTAGTTTGTGGGTCCGCAAAGTGATGCAAATGTTTACATTACACTGCGGGTTGAGTTTATCAAGTGAAATTAATGGCGGGATTTTAATATTTTCGTCATACAGACAAAGCTTGTCATGAGCTCGTCATTCTTTGTCCACGGGAGACTATAGAAATATCACTTAACTGCAGGTGGTATCATGGACCATAAATGTTTAAGTCTTTCGATGTCGACGTCGAATGACACCGAAAAACGTAACAAACATGCCCTAACAGTAAATGTGCTGTACAGTCATTTTACGGAGAAAAAAAAAAGTAATTAGCAATGTAGACAGCCAAACAGTAATCGTGCTTTTCATTTCTGTGCACTTCCAGGAATTGGCGGAAAGTGCATTTTGTAAAAGTACCAGTTGGTGTCGCACTATCCTTACACTTCAATGCGCAGATCGAAGAGCACTCTGACCCCCTTCGAAGAGCAGCAGATCCTCAGTGTGCTCCATATTTTGTTCTTTAGATAAAAAATAATAATCCAAAATATCTAAATTGATTTTAATAGCATTTGCCTTGTTTAGCAAATGCACAAAAGTCAGGCAAGTGTAAAAATGACATTTCTTTTGTTCCCTTTAAAAAAAAAAAAAATGAGAGTGGTTTATTTCGTTTCACCAAACGATTACTTCATATAGCCTAAAAAACGAAATGTAGCCTAGTGGCTTGTTTATATGTGGACGAAAAGTGTGGGGTACACAGCAGCTATTTTAAGTCAAAAAGTTTAGGCTACCAAAAGCACGATCACAAATAGGCTATTTAAAATGTAGCACGTAAAGTAGCCTACTTCGAGGCATTTACCGCACGGAAGAGCAGACGAGCAAAAACTGAGTGACCTTAACTCCACATACAAGAAACAGCCTCGTACGAATTAAATATTGAATTGTTAATCGTTAATGTACGTCTGTCATACGCATAAAAATCCAGGATTATTTCTGGAATCAAGAAATCACTTGAATATTGTAAAAATGACATTTCTTTTTTTCCCTTTAAAAAAAAAAAAAAAATGAGAGTGGTTTATTTCGTTTCACCAAACGATTACTTCATATAGCCTAAAAAACGAAATGTAGCCTAGTGGCTTGTTTATATGTGGACGAAAAGTGTGGGGTACACAGCAGCTATTTTAAGTCAAAAAGTTTAGGCTACCAAAAGCACGATCACAAATAGGCTATTTAAAATGTAGCACGTAAAGTAGCCTACTTCGAGGCATTTACCGCACGGAAGAGCAGACGAGCAAAAACTGAGTGACCTTAACTCCACATACAAGAAACAGCCTCGTACGAATTAAATATTGAATTGTTAATCGTTAATGTACGTCTGTCATACGCATAAAAATCCAGGATTATTTCTGGAATCAAGAAATCACTTGAATATCTGAGCAAGGGTTGTGGCAGGTTTATAGAAACAAAACAAGTAGGCTAGTATTTGAATCCGATAGTCCGTTTTTACTACAGTGTATTTCTATTAATTTAGACGCAATCAAAATAGTCCGACATAATAATAATAATAATAATAATAAATATGCCTTTATATATTCTGATTTTATAATAATCATAATAATAATTAAAGACTGCATAACTCACTTCGCGTTAACACAAGAAAAGCTAATGGAAAGGATGATATCTAAAACGAATTCCTCCGTTTAATGCAATACAGTATGCAAGTGAATAATGTACACCACTTAGCCTATACCGATTGTCATGCTGCGTTCGTACGTTAAACCAACAGCTGATATATTGTTCATTTATTTTAACAAATGTGGGGTGTTGAGAGCTATGGGCAAAATTATTCAAGTGAACAATGAACGTAATAAATGTGGACCTATTTTGTAAACATTTCAATTCTTTTTCCTCATGTTGCACATAAGCGTTCACTGCAGTGCCATAAAACACACTTGAATTTCAAAATGACATAAAACGCGTGCTTGTGTCTCATGCACAAATTAAAATAATAGATTTTATGAATTGATTTATGTATGCATTTTACTAATAGATTTAATGGTGGAAATTCAGGCTAACTAAAATTTCTGCAGTTTCCATTTTTATTTGTAGGCTACATGTCCGACAAAATTGTCTTCATTTGCAACGAATAATTGCGTGGTGTATGTTAAGGAATTGTAGTGCTGTATGAGATGAATCTGAAAGTATGTAAAAGTAAAAAGAATATAAAACCTTTTTAAAATAGCCTATCACCGAACTACCTCACACCCTGCAAATTCAGACACTAAAACTCAAGAGATCGCATTGACAACTGTGCATACCTGAACTTTTGAGATGCAGTATGCACATTAGTAGGTAACCCATAATGGGATTGAACTCAGCTAATTTAATGTAGTAGTTAGAGGGTAATAGACTCTTGTAGTTATACGACAAACAAACAGAGCTGAAAATATTGTCTGTGTCTAATAAGCCTCATCCTTGTCTCCTGGCCAATAGAGAAAGGGAGTCTCTCATCCCTAAACTAATCACAACCCCATCGGAGAAAATGAAAACGTGGAGAGACAATACAGAGGTGGGCGTTAGCAGGCGCACCGAACATCCAGAAAAGGAGAACCTTCAAAAGTTTGATACACAGAGATTGTAATTTAAACGGATTATTTCCTGACAGTATTTCACTGATTACTGTCATTTTTTTTAAACGACACTCTGAAATTGTACTTTTGTAGTCGAGTACAAATCAGCATGTGTAGTTATCCATCTAAACGTGCAGTGATTAAGCACTGAGGTGCTGTAGTAACAGCGTGTAAAAGCGTCGTTATGCCCTGTGTGCAACACAAATACATGCTGAAGTACCTTGAGTCTCTCAATGGGATCAGCTGCGTATGTAAATTGCTCCACAGCTCTGTTTCTGGGCGAATCCGTTCCGTTTTGCTTGAATCCGCCTCTCCGTGCTCGTTCGTATTGACGCACTTAAAGACTCTTCCCTCAACCTTAAGGCGAGCGGCAGCGACCAATCACCAAGCCATTACAGGCTTCAGAGGAAACTGTTTATGTGACTCCAGAGCTAATTAGGCTCATGAACTAACAAATCGCTAGCACAACTGGTGAGGAACCGATCACATTCATGGATTGTCTGGAGAAGTCGGCCACCTCACTCACGATGTGTTGAGCTGTGTGCTTTTGACAGATTTTTTACCCTTTCTTTAGCCGCCACTAACTTGCTGACAAAACTTTGGTCTTGGGTGTGGAGTATTTTTTAGTGCTAACGCGTGTACCGTTTTCACTTAAACTGGGGAATCTTGACTGGTGAACCATGTTTCAGCCCACACCGAAGAGGTGTTTTACCATAGAGTCTTTGGTAGCGAAGGATAATCCTTTGCCAGCGTCGAGATCCGAGGAGCCCATACGACCAGCGGCTCTCAGCTATGCAAACTCAAGCCAGATGAACCCATTTTTAAACGGCTTTCATTCCAGCGGCAGGGGCGTCTACTCAAACCCGGACTTGGTGTTCGCTGAGGCTGTTTCACATCATCCCAACTCCGCCGTCCCAGTCCATTCAGTACCACCTCCTCACGCTTTGGCTGCTCACCCACTGTCGTCCTCGCACAGTCCGCACCCTCTTTTCGCAAGCCAGCAAAGGGACCCTTCAACTTTTTACCCGTGGTTGATACATAGATATAGATACTTGGGTCACAGATTTCAAGGTAAGTTCCAGCAAAATATTTTATTCGCCAGTTATTTTGACCAGTCGTCCAGAGAAAAAGAAGGCCACACGGCCCAAGGACACGGCAGTTTCATTGATAATTAGCTAAATGCCACTTTTGTGCTAGATATTAAAAATGCTGAAATGAATGCTATCGAAAAAAGTTTATAATCATTTTATTGTATCGAAATAATAGGCTAATGCTGTGAATTAGCCTACTGACATTATACAACGGTTATCAATCAGTAAATTGCTGGAAGAAAGGAACCTGGCATTATACCATATATATATATATATATATATATATATACACACAAAGCTGGTTTAAAACTCATAAGTAAAGTATTTATAACTTTTGTATTTGATGTTTATTATATTAAATTAATTATTTTAACAGGTTTACATATTTATTTAGCGTAAACGTGTTACATCGCCTTTTAAAAGAATCAGCATAATAATAATCGATTGTTGTTTAGTCAAATATATATGAAAAAAACTTTTATTACAAATAATACGCATTCACATTACCAGAAAAAAAAAAAAACTTAAGAGCAACGAAATAAGTTATTAATAGAACAGAAGTTTAATTTCCGTTCGACTGTTTTTTTTTTCTGGTAAATTACTCGAATTTCGCATTTATCTGAAAGTGGTTTGCCTGGGTCCTTAATGTTGTAAAAGTGACCTTAAAAAAGAACGCTAATATTCATAAACGTTAATAAGTGTGATACTATCGTATTATTACATACATCACACTATCAGCTAAATTACACACGTTAAAGCAAAAATTATGGCTCTTTTTTATATTATTCAGTATAGGAAAACATTTGTCATCCCAGTTTCTAACCGAAATGCTCGTAATGAAAACCTTTATTTACCACTGGTAAAGATAGGCTACTCAAAGCCATTTAATTAATTCGTAGACATTTCAGTTGTGAAATAAAAATAGCCGTGTTGTATCTCCGTGTGTTTTATTTACAAATATAGGCAAATAATATTGTAGGCATCATATTTTGAACGATTACCTGTAAATTAACATTATTTAGTCTCAGATTTGAATTGGCAACAAAAGTTTACTTAGCTACAGGAAACATTATCGCTATTGGCAAGTAACTATAAAAAAAGATAACAGAAAAAAATATCTTTATATAGCCCTATTTCTATTTGACATGACCGGTTAATTGTGATATTATTGTAGACTATATTTTAGTAAGATGTTGCATGCTATATAATGTTTTAAAATGTAAGGCCCGATTAATAGGTGAGAACAAATTGAACAAAGTCTAACACCGATAAAGGATAGGCTGCTTATTTTATGGGAGACGATGGGTTTTAATTTTCACCATTTTCATTACAGGAAACGAAACGTGTCCTGAAAGCTTCCTATTGCACAATGCACTGGCAAGAAAGCCCAAAAGGATTCGTACAGCTTTTTCACCATCACAGCTACTACGGCTTGAACATGCTTTCGAAAAAAATCATTACGTCGTCGGCGCGGAACGAAAACAGCTCGCTCACAGCCTTAGCCTCACAGAAACTCAGGTAAGATGAAGTTTACCTGTCTTCATTAGCGTGTACAGCCATATGTGAATGTGCGCATGGTTCTGTGGATATAATACGGCCTAAATAACTATTGAAATCAGTAGGCTCGTCCTTGAAACAGTTACATATTATGGTTAGACTACACCTTAAATATAAACACATAGACAATGTTTGCGTAACAAAAACGCAGTTCTGAATGATTTAATAAACAATAAAAGCTTGTAAAATTTAAATTCTTTATTTAAATATTTTCTAACGTTTAATCGTTCTCTTTGATAGCATATTTGCATATATGTAGTAGCAATGAGTATTGGCGTTAGTCATAAGTGGCCTTGCACAATATATTTTTTATTTGCACAGATGTGGCGACTTTTTGATTTCAAACAGAAAATGTTGTTGTGCTATTTAGCGTTTGGTTTTGCTGGGAATTCCATGCGTAAAGGGCATTGTTCTAAAAGCGCAATGGTTTGAAGTGAGTTAAATCCACCATTTCCAATTCACCCCGATTTTTGGTGAGGTTGAGCAATTCCTTTTTAGGCTGAGGGCTCTTGTGCAAAATGTTTGACAATTAACCAGTTAACCGTTTTAAATGGACACTTAAAATAATGAGGCGGATTCTATGAATTTCCCTAACCATATTTAAGATCGTATTTGCGCGTATCGTTCAGTGGCCCGGTCGGAGTCTATTGTCCCGGTGACAGCACCGGCCCTTTTCTAAACGCCGCCTTTCAGAAGAGCAAGAGAGAGAAATGGACTACGAGCCACTTCAATGCTTCAATTAGCTCTCTGAAAGCACATTAAATGTGCCTCACTTGCCAAGTTGTCAGCTGTGAGCTTTACGGATGATATGAATGATAAAGGTGATGAATTAAGCTAAAGACTTAACTTTACCAATGTGTGCTAATAGAAAAGGTTTTATACGGGGATGTAATAACGTGGGGGTGAATTGTAAATAGGCCAGCTAACACAGTGATCCGTGATAATAAGCGACAATGTCGGTGAAGTTACACTAGTATCACACTATTATACACTCACATGCTGCTTCTATTGTACTGAGTCCATTCTCGCTCAACAGTTAAGTTTGAGTTTGAAGTAGCAGCAGGGCATGATCGTGATGATGCAACCTGTCGTTCGTAAACAGGTCAGGTGCACTTTAAAAGGAAAGCCACGCCAGCCAGTCTTCCCTTCCCCAATCTCATCCTCACTTATCAGTAATATGTATTTAATAGCCTACCTCATTTAAATTCTTTGTTGTTTTAATTTATGCCGACCGAGGACACTAAATGAAAGTCTACCAATGCTCTCGCGACTAGATTGACTGTGAGATACCTGGCGGTTCTTTGTCCGTCTAGCCCTAGTTATTCTTTAAGGCCCGTTAGTGATACCTTCTGTTAGGCCAACTCTCTTTGTTTAATTGTTTTATTCAGAGGCCAACGAAAAGCCTTTGCGTAGGCTACTTTACGCTGATTATTTTAATTTTTCCTCGCCACAGGTAAAAGTTTGGTTTCAGAATCGAAGGACGAAGTTCAAGCGTCAGAAACTGGAGGAGGAAGGTTCGGATTCACAACAGAAAAAGAAAGGAACTCATCACATAAACCGATGGAGAATGGCCACAAAACAAGGAAGCCCTGAGGAAATTGACGTCACCTCAGACGATTAAAAGACTTAAACTGTTTGAACCCGGGACAGCGGCGTGGTTTGAAGGATGTCACGGATAAGGACGCTGTGTACTGACAGAGGGAGAGGGTAAAGCCAATATCACATTTTGATTCTTCGAGATCGACAGCTTGAGGGTGAGAGATCCTGTTGGTGGCACTGCTGTCACTACAAGGGAACTGTCAATAATTTTCACGTTGCCAAGGCAAGGTGATTGACAGGTATTACATGCAGCCCCCCGCCCCCCCATCACCACACTACCCGCACGACCTCGTAACAACTATCACAAAACATAGCTCAAATGCGCTAGGACATTTGCACTTCTGAGGTTTTTTTCCTCTCGTTTTATTTTTTTCAAGACGTGAACCTTCCACATCAAGATACCAAAATATAGCTACAACTGTTTTTGTAAAACTTGAATTGCATGGTAGAGCAATGCATTTTTTTGGTAGCTTAATTAATTAATTTGACCTTCTTTTTTCAAAGTAAATTTGTTTTGATTCTATTTTTAATCTGAGAAATGTTGTGTGCTTCTTCCTTTTTTACAACAGTGTGCAGTCTTTGAATTTATGATTCTCGTGTTAAAGTGATTGTGAAAACAATATGAAGTAGCAGTGCTGCGTTATAGTGTTTTTTTTTTTTTAAAGTGACAAATTAAAAAACAGATTATAAAAACTTTATTAAAGTTTACCACATACAAAAGTAAATCTAATGAAAAAATTCTCCATGACATTCCTTAAAAATTAAGCTTTACCATGACTCTTGGTGCGAATATATGATCGGGACTCGCCCCTCCTCTAAAGAGTTGCCTCGAAGGATTAATGCAAGAATTGACGGCCGCCTAGGCAGCAAAACTTCAAGCACTGAGCGTATTCAATGTATAGAGATACTAAAAGCTAATGTTTATGTTAAATCGTCTTTTACAAGAATGTAAATAATTTTGTGTTTGTGTTAAGTTTGCTACAATTTTAACACAAAGTATACTTCCAAGAAGTATGTAATTGTCAATATTTTGTCAATAAAGTTTTATCAATATGTTGCTCAGAATAAAATTACAGCCTTTTTGTTTTACAAAAAGAGGCCAAAATGAAACTTTTGTCCGGTATAGTGAATGGTTTAGGATGCATCCTTTTTTAGAAAAGTATTATTGGACAGTATTGTATGGGTTGCACTGGCAGTTGTGTTCTTTCGATTCGGTCCCTTGGTCATTGTCCTTCAGGACAAACAGGCGAGGTATCGTAATTATCACTATTTTATCAATGGAATATTCCACCAGCTGTCTAATTAATCTGAGCGTATAAAGAATGTAACGGGGAAATGGACTGGTTAAAATGTAACACAAATAGAATGCTTACAACGGTCTTGAGCTCGATTTTTCCACAGCGAAGTGCTTGTTTTTTTCTTGCCTCATTTGCCGCTCAGTCTGATAGACTGGCATTAACCAGTTTTATTTCCATTGGTAGAAGAGCAGCGTCTGGTCTGTTCAAGCTACAAAGAGTCCTGCGAGCTTTTGTGAAAGTGCAAATCAGTTTAGGCAATTATCATACGAGTAATATGTGGGGGAAAGGGGATGCATTGAACAGTGGTCCACTTTAATCTGTTAATCCGTGGATCCAAGGGGGCCTGGCTGGACATAATTTAGTACAATCTGACTACCGCTCTCAACGCGATAAGAGAAGGTTTGCAATGTGCCGCAAAATAGGAGCTTTGTTTAAAATCTTGTCGGCAGCAACGGCTGGAATGTATCTAGCCTTTCGTTCTCCGTTCTTGTTTTTATTATACTAGCCTACTATGAATAATAGGCTATAGAATGCAAATATGAATTCTATATTTGTATGTGAAACACGTCAATTAATCTATTAACTTGTATTTTTCATCCATTTAAAACATTATCCCAAAATAGCCTAATCGTCGTTTTAAAAATAAAATTGCATTAGTAGTAGGCTATTAGCTATTTTATTTAGCTAACGAGACGAAATATTCCGAAATCCCAAGAAAGACCATGCTGAGCGTTTTCGTGTTGTCCCCAAAACTTTTAATCGTAGTTTGATAAAGGCAAAATTTTTCATTGGGCTATACATACACATACTAGGCTATATAAAGGGATTTTTGAACAGTATGTGGACTAGGCCTATAACGGTAATAAAAAAAAAATCTGCGGAGAATACTATTAGCTTTGAAAAACCCCTAAAAGCTTTATTACAAACCCAGCTTTGAAATAGAGGGATTAGAAGGCTGAAAGGGTCCCACAATAGTTAGAAGAAAAGGTTTCATGCTAATGAGGTTAATGCCCTTTGTATCTCCGGACTCCACAACTTCATTACTCCTATCTCGGGCAACACCGAGCGGCTCAGAGCCCACAATCCACTCGAGCTGTTCCCTACCCTGCCTAAAGAAGGATTTGATAGCAGCCCTGTTCAAACTAGATAATTATATCTTTTCAAGTTGGAATTAAGATAAAGAAAGTGCAGTGAAGGCGGTGAGCCTTGATCCGCTGCAAACAAATTTGGCGCACTTTCTCCCTCCGTTGTGCCTCAAAAGACAGGACACCCCCTCGTTACCGCTCGCTCCCCTTTATTAATTTTGCATTGCCGATTTAAATGCGCCTGGTGTTTTGCATTTAATGCTGGACAATTAGCTGAATTTAAAGAAGGGAAATTATATTTCGCCAAACAGAACAGGCTTAGAAACTTTTTTATTATTTGTTAATGTTATTTGAGTTGAGAAGATTCAATTAATTTTAAAGGCCCAGTTACGGTGTCAAATAAAGAGCAAAAATGCAAGAGCATTAGAGAACCGAAGTAGGCTACTTAATGCAATATTTTCTGTTTCTTATAGCCGTATTTTAAAGCATGTGTTTCATTTAATTATGGAACGTACTAATTATTAACATTATGATAAACTCGTGTGTTTAAATTATTCAAATATTGTCGAAAGATACAATCTCTATCCACCCAAAAATGTCATTTTCGCAAACAGTGAGCGGTGGACTATAACTTCGACCTTGTATAGACTATGCCTATGAATCGATTTGCTTTTCTAAACAAGCATACGGGCCATGGGACTCGCTGTATTGAGAACCTTCTGACCCGCTAGGTTACCCCGTGCTGCGATAACTTGTTTCAGAAGCAACATTAACTTAAACGTTCAACAACGCCACGCTTATGCAGAGGGAAAACGATCAATCACAGAGGGCCATTGCCATGATTCATCATAGTGAGGAAAAAAAGTTGGTGTAGCTTCCAAATGCTTGCAGTGGTTTCTAAAATTGAGGTCTGGGTTTTAAACCCAGGTGAAAAACCTGCGCCATACGTGTGATGTTAAATAATTACCCGTCATTTAAAACAGCCTCCTATCAAATAACCCCAATGACCCAAAACCTCTAATCTGCAATTACTAGCTTTAATTACGTCCGCTGATCCTACTAAAAGGCAGTTTTACAGTACGCTGGACAGTCTGGACTCGTATGCAAAATAAAGTCATGCCTGCTATACCTACGTGCATTATAGCAACGTATTGCACCATACTGATGTAAGATTACCCTTAAAATTTTTAAAAAGTGTGATGGAGATTAAAGTGCAGACTGTCCTCAGTTTCACTTCAATTTATTGACAGTTGGCAAAAACATAATAGATGTCTTTTGATTGAAGGTCCTGCACGTTCCGAAGTTATTTGCAGGCTTCTGCTTTATATAGGCCTACTCTGCATTTCCAGTTGCAACTGGCCACTGAAGCTGGTTTGAGGTGATATTTATATAGCATGGACTGAAATGTGACGTCATGACAAACCCAATCTATCCAGTTTCACAAATTGCTTTTGAAACTGATCCTTGTAATGGGAGAATGAACCCCACTCACAATTCCCGCGGCCTTGCCATAAGGTACAGCGATAAATATACAAGACTAATGAGCAATTATAAAATAATCACCCTTCAAATAGTTTACGTTACAAATTAAATATCATCTTAAATTCTCTTTTTATTATTAACGAAGGAAAGCCCTGAGAGTTTCCATTCTTACACTGATGCTGGTCTGGAGAAATTTACTTGAGTAAATTTAGTCACAACTTCTTAGTATGGCGCACAACGTGCGACGAGAATTTTATTGAATTCATTTTTGTAGCCTTGGTCAAGTGCATTGTATTGTACAGCTCCTGTAACTTGGCTTGTA
>NW_015552625.1:4193150-4204920 GCF_001515605.1 Sinocyclocheilus anshuiensis | reverse complement strand
CCCCCAGTCCCTTCACTAAACACACAAATATCAATGGATCAAAGGTAAAAAAAACACGGGTAACAGCAGCGGTGACACTGCTGAGACTTTATCGATCCTGTAGCGAGAGAGTCGAGCCAGTCAGGGCTTACTTTATCCTGGTTATGGCGTTTACCTGCATTACTATGCTGCCTCAAAGGGCCACTTCATTGACAAATTTAACAGCATTGCCTACTTTTTTTTTGGCTTTTTCATCCGCATTTAAAAGTCTATTCTCATTTCTGTGCAGATGCAAAAAACGTGTCAAAATCCATTGCTATAGGCCATATGGTTAATGCGTCACCTTAACGATAATATGATGGAAACTTTTTGGTACCGTTATTACTGACTTCAGGTGAATGCATCAGTATTGCAAAAAAATGCATTTATGTTGTTATTTGTAGAATCACCTCATTTTAATTAATGGTGACGCTGGGAATTTGTCTAGAAGAAACCATAGGACGAAAACCTTTAAATCGCTCAACATAGTAGGGGAAAATATAACGGGAAAGCACGCATTGTGGGTCATTTTAAGGGACCCTGCTGTTATTGCTGTTTTGGCTGACAACTTAACAGATCCAATGCATTTACAATTGCGATCATATATGTGGCTGTCATGATACAGACTATAGGCTACTGGGGCAGTTTTGTAGGAAGAAGAGGATGAGGAGGATGAGCACGTGGGAAATCTCTCTCATGTATTTTGTTAACTTGGTAAAATCAAATAGAGGGTTGATTTCTTATTAAATCATTCATAACGTAGATCTATATATTTAAGCCTCATCGCCTGTCATGTATCTAGACCTTTCAAGTGCATGCACAGACTGCAGAGTTATGTATTAAAAGGGACTCTTGCCAGCACGTTTTATAAGGCTACTTTTAAATTCAAATATTAAAAGTGTTTTTAGCGTACAGTAGCCGTGCATGAAATAATTTATTAAGTATTCGCAACAGACTTAAGAAGTGATTTTCTATTTAATTTATGAACGTTTTAGGTGCTGATTTGGTGAACATTAAGTAGCCTAAGTGCAACTAGCGTCCTACCTTTAAACTAATAGAATAACATCAATAGCCTAATCTCATACAGTAATTACACTACTGCTTCTTGGAAAGTAAAAGAGGCAACAACAACCCCTCGATGATATTGTAAAAGGACAGAAATCACTAACCCTAACCAAAATCTATAACTTTAGTTTTCAAATGAACAATCTCTCCATTTCCGCGGTAGTCTCTTGACAAATCTAACAGACAACTCACTTGTACATATTTTCGGTGTCTGAAGACATACGCACACAGACAGAGCGAGCGAGAGAAGAGGGGGCGGAGCGCACGCACATACAGACCACAAAAATTGTAAGCCTAGGAACAGACCTGTAGCACTTGGGCCTATAGGGCTTAAATAACGGAATTTTAACAATACTGCAATTGCACAGTGTAAATCGGTCAGCTTGCTGCAGTATCTTGGATCTCCCGCACAAGCCTGGCTATCTCACACAGTGGATTAGAATTAAATTCACCCTGGAATTCCCAGGTGCACCGCTTTAATAATTTTGTATTTGAAAGCAATGCACGCGTTTGAAAGTACCACGTTAGTGTTGTGGTCATTAAAGCTTTTGGAATGTACCCTGTTCCATAAATGATGAGCCTTTTATAGCTAATATGGAGGAGTCAAAGCGGAGCGTTTCAAGTGCAAGTGCAAAGCGTGTTCCTTATGGTTTCTAAAAAACCTAAAAAAGTTTGTTTCTGGTTCGACTTTGTAATACTACTACTACTACTAATAATAATAATACGACTAATAATAATAACAACAATAATAATAATTAATATTATTTAAAAAAATATTGCCAAATAACATTCCCTTTAAAGAACTAATGTATTCCACATGGCAGAACTGTACACCTGATAAAATATCTCAGGGGCCTCGCTGTTTGTAAAATCCTCGATTCGTTCCCTAAATAAAATAAACAATGGCTTCACTAAATATATCACGTGTTGCCATATTGATTCGCCTCGTCTACTGCCCTCGTGGTCACTCCTCTCATATGTTGCCTAAGTTGATGGTATGCTTTCTAACACTAGTTCATTGAGTGTGTGTTTTGAAAGACATCATTACCGCAGCCAGCCTTGATTTAGACAACACACTTTGTAGTACTGAAATAATTTTGTCCACCATTAAGCGAAAACTCTTGCAATTGCAATTTCGTCTGCCTTTTTTATTTTAGTACCTATTACACAATAGTATAGAATATATTTGTTTGACAATTAATGAGTGGTCGATGTTAAACATGCAACCTCAGGCTAAAACTCTATTACCACAAGGACAAGGATCTTGCTTGGTTAAGAGTCAGTATATAGATTCAGTCTTGAATTAGATAGTTGAATTACATTTAAGTATACACTGGTTATGAATTTCATTCTGTAAAGTCTTGACCAATTCGAAGTATTTTTTAGGATGCATAACATCTGAAATGTTTGATATCTTCTCACTTTATGTGCACTACTGGAACTTCTTGTAAATTAAGATCTTGATATATGAACACACACAAGACACGCACACTGTGGTCTGGAATTCTCACAGACTCATTTCATTTTCAGTTTGGGACTTATGTCAATCCTTTGACATTTCTCATGCAGACAGAAAACACTAAACCACTTGACATAACTCACTGCCAGTGTCAAACTCTGTAAATCAAAGACTCTATTCCTGATTCAAATTGGTGAACCAATCCCAAATGAACTACTGGTGCGTTGCCTAGGCCAAACATTGTCCAACAGTTGCAGCACCCATGCAACAAAAAGAAAAATGTTGTTAAAGGGAAAAATTCTAATGATCCATGTTTAGCAAATGGAATTTAGAGGGAAAGTGTGGAGCAGAGAAAAGGAGGGTGGTGTGTATAATGAGACTGAAACGTTTGGTTAGAGCACTTTCTTATTTAAGAATGACTTCAGTTTGGGTGAGTATGTTATGAATATGGTTTTTATTGGAATAATTAATAGAACTAATAACTGTACCTGGACAGTTTTGTAAATGCAGTGCAAAAAACTAAAGCAAATGCAAACGACACTTTCAACCTTATGAGATATCCCATACCATTTTTTCCCACCATCAACAGAACACTGTGGAAAGAGCACAAACTGGAAAAAAGGAAGAATGATGTCACTGGACTGAAGTGTGGGGTTAATAAATTATTTTAAGATAATGCACTTTTCTCTGTGTGTGTGTGTGCGTGTGTGCATAACGATTTTAGTCTTATATATATATATATATATATATATATATAAAAGACTAAAATACAGTTTATGTTTGAAGATCCTTGATTTATATATCAAGGATCTTCAAAGATGTGTAAACTATATTTTGGGCATGTTGACCGAAATTTTGATTACATTGCATTTTCAATATGATTATTAGATTAAATGCTAAATAAAACAAAAAAAAAGCCCCATTAATACATTTAGAACTAAGTGCATTGGAGCTTTTTATAGTCTTACGTTTTGTGTTCACTGGAGGTTGCTTTTTAATCTAAGTGAGAGAAAAGAGTAAAGCAGGCCACTTCACACGTGAAAGGTGGTGTGTACATGTGTGTGCGTGTGAGAAGCTCTCTCTTTATCCTGCCCAGTCACTTGCTGTCCTTTTAGGGACTCCAGAGGCTAGTTAAAAGGTGTCTGATTCTCACCATGAATCTAATTAGATCCTTGACTGAGGTCTTAACATTTCCTTGAAGAGAGGAGAGAGAGAGAGAGAGAATTGTTCAGAAAGGGGAGAAAAGGTGCTAAAACAGCAACTCGTTTCTCCCTTCTATGAGCCTCCACCCTCATCCTACCAGCCCCCACTGAAGAAAAACAAAGACCAGCAAGCTAATGAAGTTGGTAATTAAGAGGCTTCTGTCAGGCACAATGGGTAATTAGGAACTTGCTTCCCTTGGGTGTTAGTGGTCCAGTCTCATCAGTGCTAGGGCCTGCGGTCTGACCCTTCAGGAAAATGGAGAGAAACGCTCATTTTCACCTCAGTCTGACCCGAATCTGTTATATCTCCCCCACCTGCTATTCAGCAGTTTCCCCCCATTTTGAATCTCAGTTAGCTGAGATGTAAACTTGTTAGCAGGCAAATAGAGGAAGCTGTGTAAAAGAGCAGGTGTGGTTCAGTCGGACCTGTTCATTGTGTCTCTATTTACATGTGAGATGTATTTTGTTGGTGAAAAATCCCCATAATTCCTCATTATACTTCAGTAAGAGATCTGCAGTAACACTCACGTTATAAATGACTGTTTTCTTACCCAGATGGTGAAGATTTTTTAACTAGGCCTATCCATTTTACCAAGTAACACAGAAATTGCATATTATATAGCTGTGATGTTGTGCAATGCATTTGTATGTGAGCCTCCCCATGTTAATGGCTTAGCCGTAGTGAAGCATCTTTCAAGCAGCCCGGCCCACTCAGCATTCTGCTGGAACAGAGCTTTGCTCTAATTAGCACATTTACTTTAGATTGCTTGACTGTGGTGAGGATAGAGAAAGTTCACTTGGCCTCAATTAAGCATATTTATCTCCGATTATCTGTCAGTAAGATTTCTGCCTGGGCAAAGAGATTATTTTAAAGAGGTGGCGATATGCGAGAAGGATGAAATATTCTGAAGGCGTGATGTCTTTCAGAGTAGAAAAATTAAAGATTTAGAAATTGAATCAGCTAAAAGAAGAGTTTAAAGTGAAGCTAATTTGTGGGTTCCAGGCTCTGATGTGTGCACTTACACAGTCATTTTTTTGTTAAAAAAAGGTGCCTTGCATTTTAATACATATTAATCCAAATAGAGCATAAATATTGGAAAACGCTCTGAATTTATTGACCAGAATTAATATATAATTCAAGAAAGAACAGATATTTTCATATTTTTTTTTGTGTAAGATGGCTTGCATTTTAATGGATATATATTAATCCAATTTGAGTGTAAATGTTAGAGAACGCCTGTAATTTATTGACCGTAATTAATATATAAATGAAGAATACATATTTTGTTCATAAGTTGCTCAATGGCCCATTGAGCATATTTGTATGCCTTTGTGTTATTATGGTGCCCTTTTCAACAGCTGGATATGCCACACCTGCTCCACTGATGTGTTATTTGCCACTAAAGGGTGTGAGGCAGTCGTATGGGTAGAGCTTTTACCACCTGAGGCACAAAGTAATGGTGAAAAACACTCACTGATTATGTGACATGGGTTGCAGCATAATGCTAAAATCTCCTGATTAATCTAGGCTCTAAATAGGTGAGAACAACAAACAAAGTCACTTATGCAGTTTTAACTAATTAGCCACATCCTAGTTATGAGCAGGCTAACAGCGACAAATGGCACATCATGTCAATTTAGTTAAAAGTTCTTATCTTGGGTGTCAAACATATATCTGTATCTTTTTTGTTGATGCTCAAGATAACCTAGTCATCGGTTATGGCCGGGGGTGATATCATTTGGTGTTTTCACCTCAAACTTTAGCTTACCTCATTACATTGAGACATGCCAGCTAATAACACAGCTTACATCTTTGTCACAGCTCACTACTTAAACCAGGATGGCTTAACCAAAGTCTCTCCAAAAGATACAGTGTAAACTGGATCCTGATCGGCTGGCTCCTTTGATCCAGTCGCATTCCTCAAAACCGTTTACACTGTTTAGACGGGAAGTGTCCTGCTGCAGGGCACAACACCTGTGGTTTGAACCCGTGACCTCTCATCTAAGTGCGGCTGCCGAAGTTCCCTCTGCCTCCCAGTCAGCGCAGGGATCAGTGTGGACAGACAGCTGCATATCTCCTCATATCCTGTTAGGCTCCCTGTCAACTTGAACTGTGTATCCAGCCCTGAAGATATGTCACCTGTGCTCAGGTAAAGACAGTAAAAGCTCTCAATAGTATCAAAACGTTTATGTACATTCATACACAAGATAACAGAATTATTGGCAAATAGACCACTAAAAAGCAATGAGTACATAAACACATCTGTGCACACACCTTTAGGCTGTTCACTGTGTAACCATTAAGTGCAGATTTCTGATTCACAAATGCACCTGTTTATATATTATCCGAGTATAATAAAAGTAAATATATTTGGAAGAATGTCCATTATTGAGCGCTCGAGCCCAGAGTAAGTGGATAAATGGATAGAAATAAAGGTGGAATTAGGGTTGTGGTAAATGAAACAGGTGTCTTTAAGAATATTGTTTACATTAACAAATCATACTATTGCCATTAATCTGAATAAGAAATTGTTAAATCACTGGTTTCATTCGGAGCAGTTAGTGACAACTGCAGAAAAAAGCAGAGAAAATGTTCGCTTGTGCACGAAAAACCGCCCAATTGCTACTCAAAACTACCAAATTGCATTTTGAGGGGGGTCCCGTGGTAAAAATTGCATTCCTGGGGGTAAATACCAGCCCGATCTCAGGCAAATCGTACATATTTTACGAGGTGGCTAATTCGTACGAATTCGTACGACCTCACTCTTACAAATTCATACGATTTGTGCAAAATTGTGCGAAATCGTAGCCTTGTAAAATACGTACGTATTTTACGAGTTGCACAATTCATATGAATTTGTACGAATGACCTACACCTAACCCCGCCCCTAAACCTACCCGTCACTGGGGTCTAGACAAATCGCACGAGTGAGGTCGAACGATTTCGTACGAATTAACCACCTCATAAAATACTTCCGATTTGGTCGTGAGATAGCGTTGTAAATACACGTTTTTTGGCGAGGTTCCCCCGGTAAAATGTACATTGCAGGGGCTAAATATCACGTTATTGGGGTCGCTTCAGCCCGCGGACATGAAAAACACCCCAAGTGTTAAAGTAGCCCAAAACCGCGGACTTGGCAAGGCAGAGAAACTTTCACGTGCTCATGCGCTGCCGTTACCGTTGCTTTTCCACACGCTTGTAGAACGTTTTCGTGTAGCCTACACGAAGATGTTTCTCTTTCAATGCCTTGTGCGCACTTTTTTTTTTTTTTTGCTGTTTGAGTGTTACTTTCGGGGCTCCGTAGTACCGCAAAATGTTTGAGTGATAAAGGTATCAGATAAAGGTCAAGATATTTGATATGCTGTCCCCGATGGAGGGGTTCAACTATTTATGATTGACCTCTAAGCATTGATATTCTAGATCTTTCGTTGTAGAACCAATCAGTTTAAAGCATCAAAACACTAAAACGACAATGCATGCTAATATGAAAACGCAACATAAAATAACTCATAAATAGTTCTACAAACACTACTATGTTTTCGTTGACGTTTTTGTAGCCTACATGACCAAGATATACACAATAGTTATGTAAAGAAGAGAATGTGTGGAACAGGCAATCTATGTTAACATTCTAATTAGAATGTTGTTTTATTTCATGATTTACAGCAAATAGCTAAATAATTTGTGGCCCACGTGAATGCAGGCAAATGTTAGAATAAAGATCATGGCTTGCTGGACTTGACTCTTATATGACAGATTAAAAAGCGAACCTTTGTAGGGAATTCTGTCTGTTTCTCAGCAGGTGCCTGACAGATCTCTGAGCTTGGCTTTAACAGATGCCTCAAGCACCCTCTAACTTCCTCCTCTCGCATCACTCTGTGTCCGAAATTGCTTTGAGTGAGCGAACGAGCGAGAGCATCGGTTTCGTGGGGGTTCATCCCTCATCGTCCGGGCTCGACCCTGCACCTCTCAGCGCCACAGGCAGGGGGGAAGATAAAGAGTCCCGGCCTGCCTGGCTGTAGGAATCCTAAATATTAATAGCAGTAAATCAGGCCTCTATAGCCCTATGGGTAGCTATTATCTTTTTCTCACTAATAAATCCCTCTCCATCACTGATAAGCTGGTTTCCCTCCCTAACCTTGCAGAAGAAGAAAAAAAGAGGTGATTTTAACAAGGAGGGAAGAAGAGAAGAGACAGAGGAGGGCTGGGTGAATTGGTGGTGTTGAGCTTGTTGGTGAGGATTGGGGTTTATTTGAGCCCCATTAGTTTAGTATCAGTGCAATATCAGAATTTTCATAGCTAAACTATGTGTATGGTACTCATATACTGAAGGATCAATGATATGACACTCATATTTTGTCCTGTCTATTAATTTATTCTAAAGTTCATTAAAATGCAATTCAAGCATAAACTGCCCTTATATCATCAGGAAGAAAAAAGAATGAAATCCCCATTTAAGAAACAAACAAACAAAAAAACACTATTATCGCTATTAATAATATGCTTTCCTGCATATTAATATTTGGAATATTTTTCTGGAAAAAATTGACTTACAAAAAATTGTGGTGCAACAAACATGGAAAAAAGGACCCCTGCAGACCCTGGACCCCTGATTGTGTTGAGGTCAATAACTCAACATAAATAAATTTTAGATAATTTGACCTTTTTATGAGAAGCTGGCTACTTGAGGTTGTAAAATATCATGTGATGCAATTACCAAAAAACCTAATGAAACTACATTGAAATGTATTTATAAATAAATAAATAAATAATGATCAAGATGTGTACACTAACATGTATTCAGAACACAAGGAAAATATCACTTTTTACGTGGTTTCACCACATGACATTTTTAGTTATTAAAGGTAAACTTTTCTTGAAAATATTATAACATTTTCTTTTTCTTTCTTTTTTATATGAAACCAACATTGGCACAGTTAAAACTGTTTTAAATAGATCTATTTATCTTGGATAATCTTATATATCTTTGATTGATCCATAAATAAATTTTTTGGAATAAATATAGAATATAGAATATTTATTTGACCACATAAATTGTTAAAACAAAATACTTTCCAGCCACAAGAATTTAACAAACAAAGAATTTAAACTTTTATGATTTTGGCGTTTTTTTTCTTTTCAGGACTGATATTTAAGCCCAAGCAAGCTGTGAGACCTCTGATAATACAGATACCAACAAACATCAGCGCAGTGATCGATCTGGTAGTAACCTTCAGCTGGGTGGTGATTCAACAGTTTGCCGCAAGTCTTCAACAGTCTTGAGGCAAGGTTCGAGAGGTTGTGTGATGACAGGGGCCCATCTATTTGATAAGAGTGTTCTCTGATTGTATCTTCTGTAGGTCAGAGTGTTTAAATGGCTTTAGCTGAGTTGTGGAGCAGGATCAGGCTGTTTAAACCAGAGATCTTTACATGCACTTTACACAGTCATAAGCTACTGTGATAGCAGATATGGGGCGACTCCCTAGTGCAATACACAGAAACTCCTGCTGTATCATGAGTGTTGCATTTGTATGCATTGCATTAATATTCTCAGAACTAAGTGGTGAGCTCTAATTACAAAAGTGATTACAAACATGTGCATATATCAATAAGGGCAATATTATTGCCAAGCCTATTTGCCACCTTATTAAGTGTAATAATAGTGTACGGCTAACAAACAGCAATTACAGAAAAAGGCAGCATACCACTGAGAACTGCACTTTTTTTCCACATCCTGGCAAGACTGGACCCCATTCAGTGCAAAGACTTAAGTTTAACCTCATTAAGAGAGCACACACTAGATACATAATTATTCCTCTGAGAATAGGCCTCACTAATACAAATTAGAGTGATAATGAAGCCACTGAGACTGGTCATTGCTGCTCCCTGAGCATTGTGTGCAGTGAACTATTATCTAGAATTAGAGCGTTTGTTTACACTCACAGCTAAAAGCCTTTTGCCAATGTCCACTCATTTATGAACACAGGCTGCAGTGTGCACTTTACAAGGTATGAGTTTGAAGATATAGTCTGAATTAAGGAGCTAGTGTTCAGAACGTTTATTCAAATCATGGGAAATTCCAGACACAGGTGTTTGGCGAAAACAAAAATGCTGTCTCGAATCAAAACACTGTGATTTCCTTCCCTGGAAAGGACCTAAAAGCCTGATCGCAAAAGTTGCACTATTCAAAGCGCATCTGGATTTCACCTAACAAGTCGATTTAGTCTGCTACTTCAAAAGATGTCTAAAGTCTCCTTGAGGGAAGGAAATTGTTCTCTTTTTGACGTCTACAGTGTGGACCATACATCTGTGTTATTTCAGCATTCCTTCTCAGATCAAGTGACATCAAGAGTGCTGAAAGGCTTCTCAATCATGTCATATCTGAAATATTTCAGCTTTCACTGAGCAACGCTCATACAGAAACCTGAGCTAGTATTTTGCTTAGAAAACTAGAATCTAAACCTCTATTTTGATATAGTAACAATGTTAGCAGTCTGTAAGATTATTGTTCTGCAAGATATGTTGTGGAAAGAAGTCTGTTACGCTCACCTGGGCTGCATTTTGTTAGGTTAAAAAATACAGTAAAAACAGTAGTGAAATATTTTTACAATTTAAAATAACTGTTTTCTATTTGAATATATTTTAAAATGTAATTTATTTAATGAATCTCCATTTGGTGTTTAAGAAACATACCTTGTTATTTTTTTGTGGAAATCGTGATATACAGTATGTATTTTTATTTTTTTTGAATTATTTGGCAACGTTCACACAGCAGCAGAATACGGTCGTCAGTCCTGTATTTGAGTCCTTAATACGTTACGTTCAACCGCATTCTGTAACCGAACTCACACCTGTAAATTTTCAGGTCTCACAACCGCATTCTCGGACTCAAAAAAACACGCGCTGTGTGAACGAAACCGGACTGGACAACTAGTTGCCTGTCACGTCATACAGTGCGAGAGAGAGCCACTCTGCCGCACAAACGCGCGTCTACCGTATGTTAGGCCTTACGCGTTTTCATGTGTGTTTTCGGTAACTTACACTTAAAGTTTTAGATCCAGTCAGTTTTCCACCGGAGCCGCTCCCGTCAGTTTTGTGTCCTGCGCGCGATTCAAATGTTCCGCTCTCCACCCAAATATAAAAGCTGCTGTCGATTAATGAAGATTTGACGAAAGAACTCGCGGCTCGATTGGACTCTTGTCGTGCCAGAAAGTGATAAGACTTTCAGTTTTATGGACGTCGCCATCTTTGATTTTACTTTGGCCACTGTCGCTATGGTTACTACTAAGGAATACGGGCTTGACTCCCGTTGCACGTTCATACAGACAGAATTCCAAATGCAACTGTAATCTGCTGTGTGAACGGGACATTTCGAGACTCGCACCTGTAAAGAAAATGTGTAACAATGTAAAAATTTTAATTGCGGCATATTTACAAATTCGTTCCCTTATTTTAGTTAAAGTCACCATGAAATCAAAATTGAAAATTCTTATTTTTTAATGGAATACTGTAGTGTTTACTATAAATAATTGATCCGTGCACTTCATTATTTTTTTTTGAATTCATGTGCCCTAGTAATCTTTAATCAAAAACGTTAACCTCCCCTCCCCCTCAAAACGACTCATATTCTCTTCTGGTCACGAGCTATGGCGCAAGGGCGGAGCTAGTGATGTGAGGGGTAAACGCTGGGATAAACGACAAGGGGAAAAGCTGAAGCTGATGCTTCACTTTATAGCACTGACACCAGTCATGAGGGAGTAAGTTACCCCTAAACATTGAAAAGATATTAGGATATTACAACAACATTACTCTTAGGACATCGCAAACTAATTTTTTTCATGAATATGACTTAACCTGATGGAGGACGTGCTCAGTCATTCAGGCAGTCTCTCTCTCTCTCTCTCTCTCTCGCGAGAGCGGATCCGTGCTGGTTGCTGAGGAAATACATCAACTTCGCGCTGTGGATTGCCGGATCGGCTTTCACCGTGGATGAAGCGGAGTCCAGCCCGGGGTCGTCACATGTGG
>NW_015552625.1:4163329-4192972 GCF_001515605.1 Sinocyclocheilus anshuiensis | reverse complement strand
GCTGTGAGACCTCTGATAATACAGATACCAACAAACATCAGCGCAATGATCGATCTGGTAGTAACCTTCAGCTGAGTGGTGATTCAACAGTTTGCAGCAAGTCTTCAACAGTCTTGAGGCAAGGTTCGAGAGGTTGTGTGATGACAGGGGCCCATCTATTTGATAAGAGTGTTCTCTGATTGTATCTCCTGCAGGTCAGAGTGTTTAAATGGCTTTAGCCGAGTTGTGGAGCAGGATCAGACTGTTTAAACCAGAGATCTTTACATGCACTTTACGCAGTGATAAGCTACTGTGATAGCAGATATAGGGCGACTCCCTAGTGCACTATACACAGAAAATGCTGCTGTATCGTGATTTCGAGTGTAGCATTGTATACATTGCATTAATATTCTCATAACTAAGTGGTGAGCTCTAATGACAAAAGTGATTACAAACATGTGCATATATCAATAAGGGCAGTATTATTGCCAAGCCTATTTGCCACCTTATTAAGTGTAATAATAGTGTACGGCTAACAAACAGCAATTACAGAAAAAGGCAGCATACCACTGAGAACTGCACTTTTTTTCCACATCCTGGCAAGACTGGACCCCATTCAGTGCAAAGACTTAAGTTTAACCTCATTAAGAGAGCACACACTAGATACATAATTATTCCTCTGAGAATAGGCCTCACTAATACAAATTAGAGTGATAATGAAGCCACTGAGACTGGTCATTGCTGCTCCCTGAGCATTGTGTGCAGTGAACTATTATCTAGAATTAGAGCGTTTGTTTACACTCACAGCTAAAAGCCTTTTGCCAATGTCCACTCATTTATGAACACAGGCTGCAGTGTGCACTTTACAAGGTATGAGTTTGAAGATATAGTCTGAATTAAGGAGCTAGTGTTCAGAACGTTTATTCAAATCATGGGAAATTCCAGACACAGGTGTTTGGCGAAAACAAAAATGCTGTCTCGAATCAAAACACTGTGATTTCCTTCCCTGGAAAGGACCTAAAAGCCTGATCGCAAAAGTTGCACTATTCAAAGCGCATCTGGATTTCACCTAACAAGTCGATTTAGTCTGCTACTTCAAAAGATGTCTAAAGTCTCCTTGAGGGAAGGAAATTGTTCTCTTTTTGACGTCTACAGTGTGGACCATACATCTGTGTTATTTCAGCATTCCTTCTCAGATCAAGTGACATCAAGAGTGCTGAAAGGCTTCTCAATCATGTCATATCTGAAATATTTCAGCTTTCACTGAGCAACGCTCATACAGAAACCTGAGCTAGTATTTTGCTTAGAAAACTAGAATCTAAACCTCTATTTTGATATAGTAACAATGTTAGCAGTCTGTAAGATTATTGTTCTGCAAGATATGTTGTGGAAAGAAGTCTGTTACGCTCACCTGGGCTGCATTTTGTTAGGTTAAAAAATACAGTAAAAACAGTAGTGAAATATTTTTACAATTTAAAATAACTGTTTTCTATTTGAATATATTTTAAAATGTAATTTATTTAATGAATCTCCATTTGGTGTTTAAGAAACATACCTTGTTATTTTTTTGTGGAAATCGTGATATACAGTATGTATTTTTATTTTTTTTGAATTATTTGGCAACGTTCACACAGCAGCAGAATACGGTCGTCAGTCCTGTATTTGAGTCCTTAATACGTTACGTTCAACCGCATTCTGTAACCGAACTCACACCTGTAAATTTTCAGGTCTCACAACCGCATTCTCGGACTCAAAAAAACACGCGCTGTGTGAACGAAACCGGACTGGACAACTAGTTGCCTGTCACGTCATACAGTGCGAGAGAGAGCCACTCTGCCGCACAAACGCGCGTCTACCGTATGTTAGGCCTTACGCGTTTTCATGTGTGTTTTCGGTAACTTACACTTAAAGTTTTAGATCCAGTCAGTTTTCCACCGGAGCCGCTCCCGTCAGTTTTGTGTCCTGCGCGCGATTCAAATGTTCCGCTCTCCACCCAAATATAAAAGCTGCTGTCGATTAATGAAGATTTGACGAAAGAACTCGCGGCTCGATTGGACTCTTGTCGTGCCAGAAAGTGATAAGACTTTCAGTTTTATGGACGTCGCCATCTTTGATTTTACTTTGGCCACTGTCGCTATGGTTACTACTAAGGAATACGGGCTTGACTCCCGTTGCACGTTCATACAGACAGAATTCCAAATGCAACTGTAATCTGCTGTGTGAACGGGACATTTCGAGACTCGCACCTGTAAAGAAAATGTGTAACAATGTAAAAATTTTAATTGCGGCATATTTACAAATTCGTTCCCTTATTTTAGTTAAAGTCACCATGAAATCAAAATTGAAAATTCTTATTTTTTAATGGAATACTGTAGTGTTTACTATAAATAATTGATCCGTGCACTTCATTATTTTTTTTTGAATTCATGTGCCCTAGTAATCTTTAATCAAAAACGTTAACCTCCCCTCCCCCTCAAAACGACTCATATTCTCTTCTGGTCACGAGCTATGGCGCAAGGGGAATCCGCCGGCCGCGCCGTTCTCAAGCCCGCCCACCTCTGCTCACTCAAGTCGGCCTCCGCTCACTCTAAGCCGTGGCTCACTCTAGGTCTCCGGCCGCCGCTCACTCTTAGTCTATAAAATATAAAGAAATAACTATAAATACATCTGTAGGTTGCAATTCAAAAAATGGTTAGAAATATAATCTAATGTTTTTACCAAATGCATCTATGATAACATGTTTATGGGTAATTTTTGTATTTTCTATGCATTTTTACATATTTAACATATTTAATAATATATTTATAAATATCAATTATATATATATATATATATATATATATATATTTTATATGAGATAAAGGCTACTTTAAAACAACAGGACCTCATAGGCAAAGCAATCATAGCCCAGTCATAAAGCATGTTGACCATACAACCTGTTCACAATCAGAACTGCTTTCCGCGGTTTCACACATAACAACATTGCATCACTCAAAAATAAAGAATTATTTAAAAGGGGTTCTTCTCTTGGCTGCATCTCAGGCAAAACAAATCTCTCTGTTTTGATAGCCATGTTGAGCCGACTGCACCTGGCTGTTCTGTGCAGAGCATATTCAGAGCGCTCTCAGGGGCCAGACTCTTAGGTCACGGCCCCTTATAAAACAGTACATCAGGAGAATTAGGAACCTGACATACAACCAACCTGAGAGACAACCCACAAAGTTTTTAATTATTTGAAGGAGCTTGACATTCTTACCCAAAGGTTGAGCAACTCCAAAGGGTGATAATAAACTACAGTGATGAGTGATGAAGGAAAATTGGTTTCTAGATCCACAATTCTGCTGTGAAACACAACAGATTAGAAGGATAAAGGCCATTAACACTCAAAAAAGTTTTCGTCACGTTTAAAAATAACGGCATTTTTGCTTATTCAAGAAGAAACAGATAATCCTTTGCTTGTGTGGGAGATGTTGGCCGAGAAAGTTAAAACAACATAAACTAAATTGAATCCTTCACCATTATATAAACAGAGCAATTAAATGCATCATCTGACCAATTGTATGTTTCTCTGGAAGCCACAAACCCTTGGTTCCTGAGCAGGGAAACTCCCACATCTGATACTATCTCTCAGCTCCTCAGAGAAGTTGAGTGCTACATTAAGTGGGTTATATATTTTCTCTGGACAGCTCTTTCGAAGTGAAGAGGAGTAAAGGAGCTGATTTTGGCCAAAGGCAAAGATAAGCACTAGGCGGGTGTGCAGGTTAAGAGCGTGTGTTTGAATGTGTGTGTGTGGACAACGAGTCAGGCCCAGCAATCAGTGAGCAATCTCAGGTGGTGTTTAGTGGCCCCTCAGATCTCATAAACTGGCCCTAATTTTGACTGTCGAAGGGGGTGTGTGAGCCTGGTAGGAAAACGCTAGAGGGAAGGGATGTGTCGCTGTTTATATCTGAAGATATTTGTAGCCGTACCCCAGACAGCACCCTCTACTGCAGGGGAAGAATACATAGTATAGGGAAAAGAGGAGAAAACAGACAGGAAGGAGATGGAGGAAGAAAGATCGCTCACACCTGTGAGGCCCTGCTGAGAGGAACAACTTGCTCGACGAGGGGTTTTGCAGAGGTTGTCGGTCCATATAGTTAGTAAAGAAGAAACGTTTTTTTTAAACCAGTTCAAACAACACTGTTTAAAACAATTAAAAAATGTCCACTGTTCATACGTTTTTTTTTTCTTCTAAGAAATGCAGACACATTAAATAGAAAGTGGCAGTCAAGACATTTACAGGCTAATGTTGCAAAAAATGTCTGTTTCCACAAAAATATAAGCTGCACAACCATTTTCAACATCAATAATAACAAATGTTTCTTGAGCTCCAAATCAACATTTTAGAAAGATTTCTGAAGGATCACTGAAGCCTAGAGTAATGGCTGCTAAAAATTCATCTTTTCCATCACATAATTAAATTACATTTAAAATATATTAAAATAGAAAACTCTTCTTTTAACTTGTAATAATATTTCACAGTATTACTGTTTTTTTACAGTATTTTTGATGAAATAAATGCAGCTTGGATGAGCATAAAAACATCAAAAAATCTTAAAGATCCTAAACTTTTAAATGGTAGCATACTGTATATTTCAATTTCAGAGTCTGTTTTACATAAATATTGCTATAGCATCCCAAAAGTTGTTCTGGTTTCTCTTTAGCGGAATTATATGTATGCAGTAAATATTTTGTATTCTTTTAGTTGCAGTAACTCAGTGTAATAAGTCAGAATTCAGTGTCAGCGATGACAATGCAGAGTAGCAGGACAGATATATGCCACAGTCCATCACAGTAAAACATGTAGCTCTTTTTTAATTAATAGATAACTACATTCAAAAATGAATTAATACGGTCTGATTTTAATAATACTACCGACCACTGAACTGGTCCTTGGTTTTCATTTCAGAAACCTAGTTACCGTACATCTGCACACAGGTGAAAGGGAGAATTGAAATAATACGGGACAGTTTAGCAGAGTGTGAGAAAGAAAGAGGTTGAGGAGAATGGCCGTGTAGCACATTTGGTCTTGTCTCTCTGGACTCAAGTAGCAATGAAGAGCTCCCAGGGTGAACTGCCAATAAAGACATCAGAGAGAAAAAAATCTCTCGCTTTTTTGCTCTCTCTCTCTCTCTGTATATATATCTGTCTTCATATCTTTCTCTTCTCCTTCACTTTGCCCCTTGCTTCATTACTCTCTGTCTCCATTTGTTCTCTTTCATCTGTCTGTCTCTTCATGCCAGGGCAGCTCTCTTGCCTCCGCTGGCAGACAGACTGGCTGAAAGCAAAGGACATCTGGATCTAGGTCTGTGTGAGAGAGAGGGAGGATAAGCATGTGAAATGAAACAAGCACTGAACATTGTATGTGGTTTTGTTTGTTCTGATATATGTAAGGGCTTGCATGTGGTTGTAACATATATGGGTGTTTGTATTTAGTAAAAGGAGTCTGAGTAGGACTGCAGTAGTTTGTGGTTGTTAACAGATACCAAACCTGGATTTATTGCTCAGGTACTCATTATGTTAAAAATGACTCAGACCTCCTTAATACCACATAACACAGATTATTGTTTCAATTACGTTTCCTGTAAAGCAATGGTTGCAATAAAAACAAAATATTGCAAAACCTAGAAAAATGT
Organism: Sinocyclocheilus anshuiensis; assembly: GCF_001515605.1. Lineage (NCBI taxonomy): Eukaryota > Metazoa > Chordata > Actinopteri > Cypriniformes > Cyprinidae > Sinocyclocheilus > Sinocyclocheilus anshuiensis. The sequence continues at coordinate 4,187,318 of NW_015552625.1, read as the reverse complement.
ATAGTGTTATTTTAGTATGTTTGGTTAGTTACTCTCTAAGACCTTTACTTTATCTCAAACACGCTAACTAAAGTATGAAATATCTGAAACATTTTACAGATACGAAACATATTAGAGTCAATATAAAAAAATAATGGTAAAAATATAGTGTCTGTATTTGCTTTCAGTGGTTTTAAACAGTTGGATTCACATTGTTACATTTACTAGTACATTACATTTAACTTTTTTTTTTTTTACATGACAAAATCAGATTTACTAATTTCTTGTTTTATTACACACACCCAATAATAGTTCACCCAAAAATGAAAATGCTGTCATTAATTATTCACCCTCATGTCAAACCCGTAAGACCTTCTTTCATCTTTGGAACACAAATTAAGATATTTTTAATTAAAATATGTGAGCTCTCTGACCGTACATAAACAGCAAGGGTACTACCATGGTTAAGGCACAGAAACAATATGTTGAATAAAGTCATTATTTTTGTTTTATTTGTGCACAAAAAGTATTCTCGTAGCTTCGTAAAATTACGGTTGAACCACTGATGTCACATGGACTAGATGCAGGGTCAGAAAGCTCTCAGATTTCATATATCTGTGTTCCGAAGATGAATGAGGGTGAGTAATTAATGACAATTTTCATTTTTGGGTGAACTATCCGTTTAATGTACAGTTTTGAAATCAAACGTTCTCTGTCATCTACTTGAAACTGAAGGAACTAAACCCTGTGGACCATTATGAGGTGTTCAGATCTGCAGTTTTCTCTAGTTTGTGATTTACCCAATGCTACAGGGTGATGACAGAGGCTCCACTAAAACACTGCTAAATATAGGGCTAGGGGGCCTATGCATGAAAATGTTGTCCCAAACCCAGAGAATTCTGGATTTACTTTCAAACATCCATTAATTCAGCTGTGCCAGATCTGATGTGGCAGTGGCTCAGGAGTGCAGACCACTGAAGTCCAGCCTGGAATGCGATGTGGAATACAGTTGGTTTCACATTACTTTCACTTTTAAATCTGCATATCCTTTTCCATATGGACAGCACGTCTGAAGTTGAGCTGACAATGTAAGATAATATAAATGGAGTAGATGATGACCAGACGCTCCATAATTTCTGTTGTCTCCATGAGAACTAGACTTTGGTCAATGATTTATGCATTTATGTTCCCCTTCAGATAATATTTTGTCACTTTTTATTACTTGATATTATATTTTGATAATATTATTTAATTTGGCACTTAAATTGTTTAATATGAGCACTCCTTTCTCCTCATATTTTCACAGGCTTGATCACCAGTGAATCCTCTGCAGTGAATGGGTGCTGTCAGAATGAGAGCCCTCATATTTTAGCCGGAAGCAGCGGTTTAAAGTTAAAAACGTCCTTGATGAATTTGTTTATTAAAAACACAGCTTTTTGCTTCACAAGATGTTAATTGATTGACTGAAGTCATTTGAATTGCTTGTGGATTATTGTGATGTTTTAATCAGCTGCATGTGATAATGCTACATTTGTCCAAACCTGTTCCCATGAAGAAACTAGCTCATCTACATTTTGGATGGCCTGAGGGTGAGTAAATTTTCAGCAAATTTTCATTTTTGGGTGAATTACTGGTGTGTCGCGGAGTGTCGCGACATCAACAACAACAACAAAAAAATCAACAACAAAAAAAACGTAATTCTTAATGATTTTCTGATGCGAGACTTTTATTTTAAAACACGTGCATGAAAGCTGTTGACACTTCTGTCAGACGCAGTTTAAGTAAAGAGTGCCTGAGAAAAACGCGCTGTCCCGATTCAGTATCCGCGGTCAGAAGACGTGCATGAAAGCTGTTGACACTTCTGTCAGATGCAGTTTAAGTAAAGAGTGCCTGAGAAAAACGCGCAGTCCCGATTCAGTATCTGCAGTCAGATGAGATGTTGACAGGCTTAATGTCAGTGTCATTATTCTATCGTTATTTTCGTAACTTATGAAATAAAAAGTCTCTCATCTCAGAAAAACGAACTATCCTGTCCTGCCAGATATTATTGTGTTCGTAGCGCGCACTCTTCAATAGCACGCGCGAACGCGGCGCCTCGCTGTAGGCTATATCACTTCAATAAAGCGCAGAAACTACGAGCATGCAGCGCGTGAAATAAAAGTACAGTACCGATAAATCACATAACTGGTACTGCTTGTGCTAGCTGTGAAGGATTTGCATGAAGGTATGATATTCATTCTATTCAGGAGCAGTTTCCACGTTTCATTAACAGTTCATGTTAGTATTGTATATTCACTGTTGTTTCCATAACCCAAAAATACCATGTTATTTTCACTTTGTGTCATTTTGTATATGTTTAAATGAATGTGATGGCTCAAACCAACTTAATTGTATTAACAAAAACTAGTTTGGGACTGCTATTTAATAGCCTTACCTTATAGGCTGTTTATTCAGTATTAATCATATTCTTAACAGTCTTAACTTAATTTTTGTGAAATAAATTTGCTTTGCTTTCGTTTTTTAACAAATTTTATATATATATATATATCTATATATATGGTAAGTGGGTCTCAGCTTGATGACCATGGGAAAACGTGGGTCCCAATGCCAAACCAGTTGAGAACCACTGCTTTAAACAATACGTATATTGATAAAAACAAAGAAACCATGAGAAATGCAATGTTAATGTCACGTTGCACACACACACACACACACACACGAGGGACGAGGAGACGCTGGAGAATATGTTGACAAGACTTTATTTGCACCAAGGAACCAAGGGAGACGAACACAGGAAGACGTTCTACACGAAGACGTTCTCAGGAAGACGTACAACAGCGGACAGAGAATTTGGGACTGGGAACACATTTTATACACACACACAGGAGGAGGGGATGACGAGACACACCTGGGAGCAATAAAACCAAGGGAAACACCTGGGACAAATGAAATAAACTAATCAGGACAGGAACAGGAAACTAACCAAATAAGGGCATGGGAAGGCACATGGGGAGCAGGACACACACAAAACATGGAACAGAGTCTGACAGTTAATGCAGTATCATGTATTTGAATATATATTATTATATAGTAAACTCATGTACTTCTCGTATAATTCCTTTTGCATTTGCATCAGAACAAGTATTCTTAATATTCCCATAACTCTGTCTGAATCTAGCTCCACATTTAAGAACAGGCTGTATATTGCAACCTATGCCCTTTCTGAGAGGCAGCCCAGTCCGAGGGTAGGTGTTGCTGGGATATTTCACCATACAAGGGTGAAAACCAATTGTTTCGGCGGCATAGTAGCCTTAGGGATTAAAAATGTCATTAAGCATCCATGAATTGCAGAAGCCGTCCATTGCTTATTGACTCACACTTTGCTCATTAAAAAAAATCAGCTTTTAGCTCTGCCCTCTCTCTCTCCATCCCACTTTCGTCCTCTCATTAAACCACACTCGGCTAATGGGCCAAAACCCCACTGTCCCCACCAATACTGGCCACCGCTGTGCCGGGGGGAGGAGAGTGAACTAGTGCATCACACCCATATCCAACTGTCAAACGCTTCTCCCATCTTCTCCCTCCCAAAGGAGGCACCTCTGTGACCGGAGCACACCTGAAGTCCTTTAAAAATGGTCATTTAATGATGCTCTCCAACTGCAACTGTGTTTTTTAAGGAGTTTGAGTTTGCAGTGGAATAAGTGTATTCTCTCGAGATGCTCTGGTAAATGGAGGGACAATTACTGGTGTTTTGGAGTGTGTTAGAGAAAGCAGCACAAGTCGTGCAATAACAATAATTCTTCAGTTAAGACCTATGGGACCATCTTCAAAGTGCAGAATGGCCTTCTTTTTGATCAGGGAGTTCATAATTGATAGCAAGACTCAGCCAGCAATTAAACAGATAACTTCCCTCCAAACACCACATTTAAGTTATATTTTTGTACAGAGCCTACTGTTATACTCAGTATAATGTGATGAAGTGTTAGTGAGGGGAAAAATGGAGGAACAAAGTGTTTTTTTTTCTGTTCTCTGGCATTTCTCCATGACTAAGTGTGTGTAAGGAGGCAGATGGTAATTACTGCAGGGATCAGTCATTCTACAGTGCAGTTCATTAAGACATTGAGTGTTTACATGTACAACAAAAGCTGATAACTATCAACAATCAGTTCATTACAAGAACCCAACAACATAAGAAAAATGTGTTTGCGTGAGAATTTGAAATTTGGAATTTTCTCTTAAAAGTAGAATGAAATGCACACAAAATGTTGAAAAAGCTGTCAGAATGCAATTAAAATGTTTACAAAGAAAGTGAAATGATTTGGCTTTGCTTACACTTTTTATGATCTTTCCTGACAAAACTAAACTAAAAATAAACTCGAATCAAGACAAAAGTTTACATTTATTCACACAATATATTTTTCATTTAGATCATAACAATGCGTTTACATTTCTTTACATTTTATACTTAAAATGGTTGTATTTTCCTTTCAGATCAAGTATTATACATCTTTTAACAATACTTGTACACTGAACTTTTCAGCATATGGTTTTGACCATAACTTGTTGGATATTCAGGTTGCAATAATGTGTCATTGCATTGCATTTCAAAACAATTAAAAGCTTTTAAAGGTATTTAGAGTCAATTACAAAGCAGCATAATGTTCTTGAGTGGATCTATTGATTCAGTGGTCACATTCCCAGAGTTTAGTACCTCTTTAAAGAATATCATAATACAAACGTATCCTAAACAAGTTTTTTTTTATTCTTTACAGGCCAGTTTGTCTGGCAACAGGAATCATGTTGCATTTTTGTTTTCAATCATATAAAACAAATCAGATTTGTTTTCAAAAACAGAACTCTCAGAAAATATCTGGCAGAAGACTTTAAGAAACATAACATGCAATATTATTTTGACTCAGTTGTAGAATTCATTATTTGGCCTTTTTAAAAGAATCTAGTACATGAATTTTACTTAAGAACAATGCATATTTTAATACATTTGTAAATTGTGTTAATTCAGGTCTCTGTATTTCAAAAGTGCCAGGGACAGCAAAAGCTTTGTTATTACCTCTAGAGGGAGTAGATTTTTAAAGTCTTTTATTTCTGTGTGCTGTGTTTGCTTTTTTAAATGTAATATGCATATTACTGCATTTACTGTAGCATCCATTGTAAGGAACAATGTGCTCATCATATTCAACATGTTAACATGAATTTTTGTGATGAAAGCATTCACATGGAGCATCGAGTCTATTCATAAGTTCTATTCACATGCACCCTTACCCCTTTTTGTGCTAAAATAAGTAATTATAATACCAAAAATTAAAAAAAAGCACACAACATAACACCATGTGCGCATTTGACGAATCCCCTGGTCTGTCCCCTGCTTTAATGTTTTCATTGCTTTCATCTGAACCATTGTGTTAGGACGGAGGGGCGTTGCTGGACATTCATCATACAGCTGCTAGTTGGTTGGGGGGGCAGGTTCAGACACGCCCCCAGGGAAAGAGGAAATGAGAGGTTGGTCTGAACACAGTGACATACTCACTCACTCACTCACCCACCCCTGAAATCACCTAATCGTCCTTATTAGTTCAGTGAATGTTCTGCCAAAGGCTCTGCAAAGCAATTTCATCTCACTTACTAATATATCTGCGTCCTGCACTGATGTGTTTATTTCCTTACACTAAAATGAAGGAATGAGTGACATTAAAAACACCTGGCAGACATTCAGTGACCCAGAATAGCATTGATAATCATCAGCATGTGTCAAAAGTGTAGAGCAGGAAGACAGAAAGGAAGAAGTGAATGAAAGAACAGGAAAAGTACAGCAGACAGAAAGGAAGAAAGCCAGTAGATCTTACATGTGTCAGAGTATTTACATGAGCGTGTGAAATATCCTGTCTAATGCATGATTTGTGAGCTTTTGTTTTACACCTACAGGCAACCGAAGGCAAAATGATCTGATCTGCACAACAGGCCCGGCAGGTAAAAACCTTTCTGTATGTGTGCAAATGTGATGTAAATGATTTAATTTAACACCCATAATGGTTTAATCTCTTTATAAAATGCAATAAGATTAAATGATCTGGTCAGCAGTTCTGCATTACGTCTCATAAATGCTGTCGGACGAATTGTGAGGTACTTGTTTGAGGAAGCAAAACTTCTCAGTACTGCAATATGGGTCATATACTTTGAGATGAACAGGCATAATTTCAATTATGATCGTGAAATTAAATAATTCCTCTTCCCCATAAATCGATAACAAATCCATTTCATTTTTCATCATCGATAAGACAATAAACGCATGACAGCATAACCAGTGATACCAGCATCTGTTTCTCATTTCAAGGTAATTAAGGTCATTTCAGCCCTCTTTATATTTGGTTTCCGGTTCCCACCTCATGCTGTCTTCATAACACTTTGTGTGCTATTTGATCTAGTGTGTATGTATCTATTTATCCATTATTTCAGTAAGTGATATTACCATATAGAGAGGGAAAAAAAAAACATTTAAGTGGAAAAATGACCAAAATTATCATATTATCTACTTTTATGCACACTGAATAGATGAAGTTAGGCTGATACATTCATTGTAAGTGGTTGCGCATATTGTAAGGTGTTTTTACAAACAGTCAGATCTGTATCTCGCCACGTATGTTGGTTGAGCACAAAGGAACAAGAGAAGGTTTGTAGAACTGCTGCATTAACTGTTGCAGGGCCAAATTTGTCACTGAGAAAGTAGCCCTAAGCAACACAATAGCTGGAACAATAGAGATGGCTATCCTAGGTGGACATATCTGATCAAAGGGGTTTAAAGATCAAATGCTCGCCAAGTGTTTGGCATTCCTCGTCCAGCTTCTTTTGAAGTCTTTAACCGTCCGCCTTCAAAGCAATTGTTTTCGTATTGCCATAAAATGTAAATATTATTACTGATAAACAACTTGAATTTATTTAGATGCTGCTCCTCAGCTGTCATGTCTGCAATGGACAGCATTCTTGAGTTCATTTGGAAATGGCAGATGGTAATAAGTATGGGATCACAGACTGTTTATGGCTTTGTGGGTAATAGAGGTGAAAAGTTCACTAATTATAGTTTTTTCCTGTGACGGCCATGGTTGTTTTCATGGCTGCTGCAGAAGTGATTTCACTCCAGTTATCAATCCATGGCTCCAAAAGTTCAATTCAGGCCTCTAAACTAGTATCAGGAACTTATCGGTGCATGCAGAGTTGTCTAGACAAACTTAGTTAAAGGTATAGTTTATCAATAATTAAGATTATTCTGTCATCATTTACTCACCTCCATGTCACTCCAAACCTGTATGACGTTCTTTCTTTTGTGGAACTCAAAAGAAGATATTTTGAAAAATGTCTCAGTGTTTTTATTTAGTTCGGTGTACAATTAAAGTCTCTGGGGTCCAGCGATGTTTTGGGCCCCATTGAATTTCATTGTATGGGCAAAAATAACCAAACATTCTTCAAAATGGTGACCGTGATTTCACCAAGTACAACATGTTCCTGGATCAACATCCCTGTTGATCCTGGAACAAAATTCCAATCAACCAATCAGAACTGAGAGATAACTTTTCAGGAAATATCTGTTTTAGGCTTATGATCAGGGTTAGGTGCTTCTACACCCTTGTTAATGAGCTATCATTTCACACTGATTTTAGGAATAAATTATGGGTAGGGTTAGGTTTAGCGGTAGGGATTGGGTTTAGTCTATATTCTTGGACAGTAATGTTGATCCAGGATCAACAAAAGATGTTGATCCAGGAACATGTCTTACTTGGCAAAATCACGGCGACCCTTCAAAATATCTTTTGTGTTCTGCACAAGCAAACAATGAGTGAATGATGACAGATATTTTGGGTGAACGATCCATTTATGCATTTAAGGACTGTAAAAATAACACCAATGGAACCTTTCCATTCCACAAAAGCAGCTTTATAGTGGAAAAAGATTCTTTAGATTTTTCAAATGTTCTTCACATTGAGAAAAAAAGTGGGTCTTTTAAGGCTGTGACACACCAAACCAACATCAAAGAACTAGCAGCGGCGAAAGCAGACTGTTCACTGAAACGTTCTTTGGGAAAGCAAAAATGGTTCTTCTATGATAGCATTGTGAAAAACCCTTTTGGAACCTTTATTGGAACCTGTAGTGCTCCTTTGAAATCCTAATCCCATAGTTTCCAAATATGAATGGTCTCTTTTTATTATATTTAGCAGGTTTTGTTCGATAAAGTACTTTTTGAGAAATATTTTGACTTATTTTGCAGTATGATGCTCATCGCCATGAATTTATTATAGCTAATATAACTAATGACTGCAGTGATAAACCCAGTCTATGCTGAATACACAAGCAGTGATGATTGCGATTATCAAGCTGAGTTAAATCACTTTTCCTTTTACGGATTGTTTGTCATGGGTGGTCAGCTGTAATCAGTTTACCTCATGATTTTCCTCGCATTAAGACAGCTAGCATGCATTTGCACAAACAGTTTAACTCGTTCTGTTTAATCTGCCTGTAAAACTGTTCTCATGGCTTCCATACAGAAGGAAACAAAACATTCAGTTTTAATCCACGAGGCCTCAGCTACCTCCTCGTGAGATTTACCCACAATTCTATGCACACATTCACACTTTGTATAAGATTTATGAATCCAAATCTCTTCCAATACTCGAAAACACCAGATAAACTTTTCTCATTTGGCCCTAATTTGGTCATGCAAGATAACGCTGACATCCAAAAGCTTTTAAAAATGTATTCCTGTAAGGAGTTGGCATCTGCGTTTCAGCACCCTGTCCAATAATTATTTCCCATCTGAAGCGGTTCCTATTGCACTGATCAATTCGGTATTTTTGACTAGCTAGGATGCATTAAACTCCTTTAATGTTTTGAAAAATGTTTCTTCCTCCCTCCTTTCTGAGGGTCCTGCCAATCCCTGGAAAGAGAGAGAGAGATGAAAAATGAAAGAGAGAGAGAAAGAGTTATGAGAAGTCCGTGCCTCTCCAGGACTGGCACAGGCCCGGTACTGGCACAGACCCCTCTCATTTGCTTTTATGCCAGTAATTTGCATCTCCAGTGTGCCAGCAGCTGGGTCTGACATCCTTCAAAGCTGGGGAACTTTCCCTCAAGCACAAATAAGAATTAGAAGGGTGAATAAACATATAGACATATCATTGATAATTTCAGGCTGGACAATAACAAGAGAACAATACATTTGATTGCATTGTTGCATAAATATGCTTATTAGTTTACTAACACTCTGCCAAAGTATCTGTCATAGTGTACTCAGTGTGATGTGTAATGCCTAGAATAGATTCTGTTCATTTTACTGAATTACAAACACTGTATTATATTTCACTGAAAATTCTTTATAAATATAAAAAACCCTCAGTAACAATATAAATAAATTTCTAATGACATAAATCATATATTGGTTTCCCACATGCAGCTAGTTTTCAAACTCCTGGTCATAAAATAGGATAATATTTGTGATAATTTCTGTCTGCTAAATAAAATATCATATTTTTATAATAGCTGCTAGATAAACATGTGAACATAATTACCACACTGGCAAACATTAAGACCCAAGTTCAACTATAAAAAATGAGACTGATTTGTTCTCAGGATGAGGATGTATATGTCAGGTCGAGGAAGGTTGTTATATGTGTTTTATTTTAATTTATTGATTAAAATATTTGGTGGCCATAACAATGTTTGGATATGTTTTGTATGTTACCTTGTACCTTCTCAGTATTTTAAGAACTGATTTGTGCTTCATAATTGTTTTGCTGTTTATAACAACAAAACAATAACTAATAAAAATGACAAAAACAATTAGAAAAACTTGAATTAAAGTTGTAAATGATAAAATGATACAAATTTTAAAAAAGGAAATATAAAAAAACCAATACAAAAGATTGATAAAAACTATAATACTGTAGTATACTATACTAAAATAACACTGGACAATATACCCCACTGGAATTAAAAGTGCGACATCTAGCCCCATTCTCCCCTACATAAGTATGCCATTCCCTCATTTAGGTATTTTGTAGTATTTCTTTCTTTAAAAACATGCCCACTCCTGCTGATGTAAATCAGCCGCATAGCACTTCCATACTAAACAGTTCTGGTGATTTGACGTGTAGGCAGTAAAAGATTTGGGCCACATTTTAATTAATGCTTTTAAATTAAGCTGAAATCTCCATCACGACCTGAATAAAAAAACTATTTTTTTAACTACCCAGAAAATGTAGTAGTTATTTTAATAACTTGCAGGTAAAGGCCAATTATAAGGCAATTGAGTCCTCGTTAGGGCAATTGTTTTTCATCTGCACAAGTTTCTGCAGTCACAGCGACTGTGCAAAATAATTAATTTCAGTGCATTTAAAAATATCTACATTTTAATGTAGCTTATGCAGTTAAATGAGAGAATGGTTAAGGGTCCAAATAGTTTGGCAAAGAACTACATCTCCTTACTTATGCCCTCAGAGTCTTTGACCTTTGTGGATTTATAGAATAATTATAACAAATGTCACACAGTAATGCTGTTAAATGGTCCCTCACAGATCTGTAAAGGAAATAAGGTGAACACAGTCCTAAACTGTGATGGGAAGAACTTAATACTGACTTTAAGTAATAGTAGAATATTAAAATAATGACCAATTTAAAGGGATACACTGAAAAAAAAAATCATGTAGAAACAATTTTTACTCAGAAATTGCTAGTAATTTTCACAAATAATTATGCGAGTAACAGTTAATTAAATTTGAATTAAACACAGTAAATCTTTGCCTTAGAACTTAGAAAAATCATTTTTATAGAGTATTTTACCCCAAAATGAAAATTCTGTCATTATTTACTCACCCTCATGATGTTTCAAACCCGACTATTTTTTGTGTCCTGCAGAAGAACAGGTTTGAACTGACAAGAAGTTGAGTAAGCAATGACAGAATTTTTTTACTTTATCTGTAGGCCTATTCAGCCACATTTTTGTCCTGCCAAAATCATGTTTAGATGAAAATTGTACAAAATATTGGAAGCACACAGTATACCCCCCTCATCCGTCACATTTTAGTTTATGCCGCTGTACTCCAGATGCTTCATAGCATGAAAAGTAAAAAAAAAGATGCAGAACGAGTGGTTAAATAAGACGAGAGAAACAGAGAAGCACACAATGCCTTCTAAGAGGCTGCCAGCTCCTTCCCCTGTGATAAGCTCAGTTTGAAATCACAATGGTGTCTCCAGACCGTTGCGTTAACCCCTCTACAGGCATCTACGTATGTCCGCACTCTTATCAAGGCTGGCTGGCTATATCACACTCCAGCTCATTATCGACACACTCTCGAAAATGTGTTTATATATCCGACGCTCAGGAACCTCCTGCTGGTGTTTATAACAGCCTCATATGTAGATGAGAAAGTGTGTGAGTGTGCCAGAGAATGCAATTTGCACTGGATGCTGAGAGATAGACTCTTTCCTGAATCATGAAATAGATCTGGTGAATGTCCAGAAACAGCAAAACGTGTTTCTTGCTGTAGTTGTACATGTAATCTGTACTGTATTCTGCTCTTCGTAAATGATTTTCAAGAATACAAGGAGAATAAATCGTCAGTGCCCGTATCTGTGCTTATGTAACAAACAAACTAACTTTGTGTACACCTAATACCAAGATAAACGGGGTGCTCAAAGACACCTGGTTGGAATATTATAATTCCAGGATATTTAATGGTGTGAGGGTTTTTTAGGATGTCAGAAATCTGTCTATTACCGATAAGAGGAAGTGTTGTTTATTCCGAGTGAGTTTTAACGCTGCAGAGACAAAGTGAAGCTTCATTTATGTGCTAATGTGGGGAGAGAGAGATAAAAGTGTGGAGAGTGATCACTCTGTATGCCAGCCACAGCCTTTTGAACATCCTTCATCTGAAAGAGCAGGAGTTCAACTACAGCACCTGCCACACAGCCACAGGTTTACCACAAACTTCAACTGTAAACATCCTGGATTTCAGCAAGTGCTGAGAGTTGAAGAAAATAATGACTTTGGCAATGTGTGTGCGTGACATCCAGATTGTTTGACAGCCCTGCAAACTCCACTGAAATAGCGGCCTTGATCTACTTCCTGGTGCAAATTCATAATGGATTAGAATATAAAACAAAAAACTAGAGCCATGACCATTAAAACCGACACATGCCCCCTCAAATGCAACTATCACTGATAATTAAAGCTGCAGTCCGTAACTTTTTTTTGGTTGAAAATTATCTGAAATCAATATTTGAGCAAGTACATAACCAGCCAGTGTTCAAAACTATCGCCTTACTTTAGCCCGATTCACAACGGTTAGCTTATAATAATGTTTTCTAATTTGAGTTGTACGGGTAGGTTTTCGTGGGAAATTCGAGCATGGCACTGCGTCATTACGTCACATCTGTAAACATAAAGAAGTTGTCCAGGCTACTAGGCTATCGCATGTGAGGATCCTGCAGGTGGCCGTTCGTTTATAGCCTTTTCTCACAGCAGCCTGAATAATAAAATGTATCATTTTGATGGCGGATTGTAATCCATAAAGGATTATGTGTTTATGAAACACATGTGAATGAAATTAAATTATATTCCAGTTATAAATGTGCTTCTGATTACAGATAGCCTGGGATTACAAAGATTTGTATTTTAAAGAAAGCCAGTTCAAAGCGAGCATAATTTGCTTTTTTGGTTAAAATAATTCGTTATAATATGAAATTCGAAATAATTCCGCACACAGCTGCAATTCCAGGTTTTCAAACAGAGATGGCGACAAAGAGGCAAAACTTACGAACTGCAGCTTTAAATAAAGTTAAAAATTAAATTTCTTTATTTACTCACCCTCTTGACATTTCATACTTGATTGAAAATATAAAAGTACTCTATACATACAAATGTTTGGGGTCAAATGTCTGTATTTATTTATTTATCCATTTATTCATTTATTTATTTTAATTAATACTTTGATTCAGCAAGTACTGTGGTTTCCACATAAATATTAAACAGCATAACTGTTTTCAACATTGACTGATATGTATAATAATTGATAAATACAATACATAAGTACAAATAATTGATGAGCATAAGAGACTTGTTCAAAAACATGAAACAATCTTTTAAAATGCTGGGATCCGATCCGATGAGTCCAATCAATTCAAATTTGATTTGCTTTAAAAACAAGAACAAGAAGAAAATTGTCATCACTCTTATGTCACTTGAAACCCTTTTTTCACCCAGTGCAACACAAAATGGGTTATCCTTAAAAATTTTAGCATGCTGTGAAAATGCATGCTGATCACTGGCTGTCAAGTTCAGTTGCAATTTTTAAACCTGAGTCCCCTTTGCTTGCCAAGCAAAACTTTACCACAAGGTTGTTTCAACTTTCACTTGAATATAGAATAAATAAGTCAACTAAAATGTTTTTTTTTCTTTAGTCATGTATCAACTCACCTAGAGGCACCAAGAGAGCCACTGGTCTGGCCTGCTTCAAAAATAGGTTCATGTTGCCCCTGCAATAGCTTTGAATTTACGATTTGGTATGTTATACCATCTCTTTAAACCTCTATTTAATCTGTGACTTCAGTAGACTTTACAAACCGATGAATACTGTAGACGTATGAGTAAAGTGATGTCATATTTATTGCTAATCGCTAACCGTAATATGGCAGGGGCCCCTTCAGCCAATCAGTATAGTGGTTCCACAGGGAATTCAGCTCAAGCTAGTGTGTGTAATACAGTCATACCTCATTACCTGTCTTGGTCATCAGAGCATTCCCTGCAATGAATGTGCCTACAAGTCCATAAACACACATGTAGGTCTTTGCTTCGGATGTTTAGCAAAATCAGCCTCTTGCTGGGTCCAACATTTTCAGCTAACTAGCTAATCGCAACAAACCCTTCTGAAGTAAGAGTCTATATTAGCGAGGAAGTACAAATGTTTTCTGAACAGCTTCCATATGCTGTTGAAATATTAAAACAATCCAGCTATGGTTTTCCTCTCCTTGCAAATGCAATAAGCTCCATGTAGCTCCGTTTTCCTTTGCCATGTACAATTTGACTCAAAATGACAGCTTTGACAAATAGATGTTTTCACAACTTTTATATACCAGTATTAATCGTAAACCGGCGCACTTTGCACTATGACAGTAATTGACTAGGTATTAGGTTCAGAGAGTTTTCCTGAGTGATCAGTTTTCTGCGCAGTATAATTACCTCAGATTAGGGAATTAGAGGGGGATGATTCATTTAAATGTTTCGTTTGAAGCCATGGTAACCATCATTGCTCTCTTACTCTGAACTTAGCCTAAAAATTGTCAAGTTCTGCTGAGACTGTAAGTCAAAGCGAAGGGTTTATCACAGTCCTGGAGAACTTGATTTTTGACGAAACAATGTAAATTTTGAGACTGAAATGCTTTTGTATGAAAAAGACAGCAGAAAGAAACCAGATGGAAAAACAACCAATCCTTGCTACGACTCTAATAGTTCCCATATTAGTGTTGTTGGAAGAAGAAAAAAAATGGATTTGAAAAAATAAAAAGAACCTGTTCACTGGCTGAAGTTCAGAGAAGGGGCAGTCCAAGTCACAGCGCAACGGCTAAGAGTAGTGGATCGGCATTGCAAGAATTTTTTAATTTCCTGTTACTCAATAATTCAGTTCTCGTTAGGGCCAGGGGACAGCATCCTGTGCGGTATGCTTTTGTGATCAGCTCAATCCATCCGACAGACACTGCCACAAACCAGCTTTCATTCACAGCCATGAGTCCATCTGCCCCTCGGCTTTCCATGACCTCTCTACCACACTGGGAAAGAATGCGTGTGTGTGTGTGTGTTTGGGTTTCTCAGCTGACTTCCCTCTCACTAAATTGTCATTAGTACATCCTCCTGGACATTTATGAGCTCATGGTGATAAGCTGGATTGATTCGGCTAGCATGTTTCTTTATCTACTGGAAAAATAAAGAAAATAATGACAGCAGAATCAGCTTTAAAGCATAGGAGACGTCAGGACTTCCGATGGCTCTGCTAATATTCCCTCTTTCCTTTCCTGTGCTCATGGCTGTTTAAGGTCAGATGAATTACTCTCCATCCCAGGTGTTTAACTAATGGTTATTGCTTCTAACCTCGGGCTAAACTGAGAAAAATGTAGGTTAAAACAGTTGTCTTATGTCTTAAGATATGGGCAAATCTTTTCTATACTTTTTAAAGTGCACAATTTGACTATAAAGTCAGAAATTGCAGTCATTTCTTCTGACTTTATTTTTTGTGACTCTCCAAATACATTTAAATTAAAAAATGAAAATAATCAGTGTAGTCATTGGATCTGAATGGACATTGTGGACTTCAGTGGAGTTGGAATCTCTTAAATTAATCTTTTAAAGAAGATGAGAGACGGTTTTACAGATAAATCGGCTATATTTTAGCACTGTTGCACTGTTTGTGTTGACATACTTGCAATAATATTTACAGCCGTACCATCTGCCACGCAAGAAAGCTGGGCGCGTTATTTGGCACATTTGTAACATAATGACCAAACAAAGCTAGACTCACTCAGTCAACAATACACTTTCCAGCTCTCTAATCTTCATCTACATGTCACTGTCACACGAAAGTTTTGATGCAGCTTTGCCTGCGTAATGATTGACAGCTAGAACAGATCTCTATTTATGTAATTAGATCATCCTATGTTCGAAAGAGACTCAGCTGTCTAAAGCAAGACGGCAATAAAGTTGAACGAGTGCAAGCCCAGGCATGGCGGCTTTACACACTCCAACAATCAGAGTCAACTCCATCTGAAAGCAAGTCAACCTTAAAATTTTTTAAATTACAATAATCACTGTCTAAACATTTATCCTTACTGCGTTCTTGTGTACATACACTTTGTCTAGACGCCGGGTTCCACCAGAGCAGAAAAAATAGCATTAGCTGGCAAGTGCAGTGCACAATATCGGTATCAAATGCCGTCATCTTCCCATACAATGTAAAGCTGATTTTGAGGGCGATCAATTAGGGTTTGCGCTGGAGCAGAAAATAACTTATGACAGTGCTAAGCTTGAGGAATGTAAGAGGGAAAATAAAAACGACACAGTCATACTCTCTACAAGGCGTTGGGTGTGTAATGTGGTTAAACCTGTAATGTGAAAAATCTTGAGTAAATTCAGTTCTTGTGAGAATAAAATAATTGAAATGATAAAAGTAAAGCCTTTACGTCCAGCAGAAGATTCACAAGTAAATGTCAAATTCAGATATTTCTCAAGTTTGTGAGATGACAAATCAATGAATGCCGTTCCTGCTTCAGAGTAAAAACGGGCAATTGTCACTTTATATTTGCAATTGCAACTTTGTTTCTTGTAAGACTTTTTTTAAGTGCAACTTTATACCTCATAATGTGACTTTATTTCTAATTGTAATCTTTCATCTCAGTGTTATGTGTTCAAAATACCCCAAAATGAGAAATGTTGCGCACACACACACACACACACACACACACACAATTTTATTACAGTTAATGTTTATTTTATTTCAAGAAATGTTTTATGGTTTTGAATTTAGTTGTTTTATACTGGATTAATATCATAATTATCTTTTTTTATGTATGTATCCATTTATTTATTTTTTTACTCTGAAACAGAAACAAATCAACTGATCAAATCAACTAAACATTACCCGGATTTGAAAATAGGCCTAATTAATCTGAATAAGCACAATAGGTGAGTCCCAGTTTGTGTATTTATTCACTATTCTATGCCATTTTGTAGTATAAATAGGGCAGTCGTATGTTCACATTGAAAAAGTGGACTTTAAATACCAGGACGATGCACCGAATTAACCAAAAAAAAAAAGTGTGGCATGTTTGACAATGTTGGATGAAGAAATAACTATATAAAATTCATATGGTAGAGTACATAGTGCATAATACAAGTGCACAGTACGTTTTTTAGGACACAAATAGTGTGTTTTTCATTATGTTTTATAGTCCAAAGAATGTCAAAACATCAGTTAAAAGTGAAGTGCATTTTCTTTTTTTTTCTTTTTAAATTTAGTTCTGGCTAGCGACTGAGGGGGATGTGATCTGCTTGTCCTGCGTAGGGCTGTATGGATACTAGATTCTATCCTAGCGCTTTGGGACATATGCTAGCACACATAGACATTAAATTTACCATGTGCAAGTACTACTATGCATCTACTATGACCTTTAGACACAGATTCTTGGCCTTCATGCCATTTCCTGTAAGAGCTCTATAGCTTGTACCAAAATAATAAAACAACATGGCCATCAGACACATGAAAGGAGTTCTACAAATCTCAGCCTAATTTCCTACAAGCTTCATATCCTATGAGCACACTGCAGGGGGAGGAAGCAACAATGACATGCTTCTATCATTACGCACAGCCAACACCACTGGCTACAAACCACCATGTATCTGGTCATTACTGGACATGTCTCAACATGAGAAAGGAAACATCAATAAAGGCAAAGTCCTGCACTTTTGATCCTGGTTTTATGTCGTTTTAAATGCTTTATAGCCTCTCATTGTCACTGCAATGCACTGATAACATACACAATGCACATTTTTGCAAGTAAACACTTGCATTTACTGTCCAAGACACACACACACACACAATCAGACAGACACAAGTCACACGTCATCTTAAGTATACATGTTTGTGTAACAAAGAATCACCTCGAGCGCAGACTGAAAGCCCTGACATGTTTGTTGTTGGACAGGGGGAGAGGCCTACAGGGTTGATGGGCAGGTTTAATCAGGTTTTGAGTTGAGATGTCAACCACAGGTGATGCCCCAGGCCAGAACATCCCTCTGGGCCGGAAGAATATTACTCATAATGTGGCAAAAATGCTTTTGAGTGATCTGAATTTTCACTCACTTTCTTGTTCGTTGTGTACGCCAGCTGTTGTGTCACTCCTGAAGGGTTATGACAAGATCCAGACGGAATGGACTTTTTTCTCTTTTTTTTATAGCTGATTATAGGGGAAGCTGAAGAACTGTGTGTAATAGAGTACAATGTGTTACTAGATAATTAGCTTGAACTTTTTAATAAGCCAGCACAAATTTTACGCAACATCCTTTTGAGGCTATGCAGATCAGTGCCAAAGATTTAGACAACTACTTATAGTGGAGTTTTGGATCCTTTAAAACATTTTTTCAGGTTTAAATGTTTGACTGGTAGTGTATGTATGAAAGATGCTAGTCAGATGATGAAATCTATTTTGTGATAAAAATCATTATGATAATCAAAATTCTGCTGTAAATACACTAATCCTTTTACATATATAGAATTGTCTGCTTTAAAGGCAAAATAAGACATTTACATAATATACAAACCATAATTGAGTAATCCATGTCTAAGAATTAAATATTAGTACTGACACCACTTTTAACAACAAAATACCATGAGTTGTCAAAATTCAATTGGAAATGCTTACACAGTAGAGGTAGTGATGCAAAAACACTACTCTTCAAAAGTTTGTGGTAAATAAGATTTTATTTATTTTGAAAGACTTTAATTTTTTTTTATTATTTTATTCATCAAGGACACATTTAAGTGAGCAGTAGACAGTAGCGATATTTATATTACAAAAGATTTCAATTTCAAATAAATGCTTTTCTTTCGAACGATTTATTCATTAAAGAATCCTGAAAAAATGCCACAAAACCATTAATCAAATATCAATAATCAATATTAACTTACGTTTCTCATTGATTATAATAAGAAATGATACTTAAGCAGCAAATCAGCATATGATTTCTGAAGGATCATGTGACACTGAAGACTGGAGTAACAAATAAATCTTAAAAGTATATTAAAATAGAGAATGGTTATTTTACTGTTTTACTGTATTTCTGATCAAATAAATTCTGCTTTAGTGAGCATCAGACACTTCTCTCATGACTTAGTAACCGTCTTTCAGTGTGTGAGCAAATATATTTATGTCTGGGCATGAAGTTCTGGTGATATTTACCAAAACCACAGAAAACACAAATCCAAATTTACAGGCGAATTAACTCTGCAATAACCAAAAAAAAAAGCTTTTTCTTAAACAAATAATGAACAAACAAGCCACAGATCTCTCATGGCTTTGTCAATCCAGTGTTTATGGAACATCTGAAAGTGCTTTGAAGCAAACAGAAGCACATTTATTCTTCTTTAAAGTTCTTTATTTCACTGAACGCTGCTTAGGCATGCATAGGTCACTATTGATGGTCAGGTTCAGGCCATTGTGTCAAGTTCACCTGAAATGCGAGGCTCAGGTCTACGAACACAATGTATTTGTTTAACGCATGGTCAACAGATATCAGTGCTGGCCTCAGAGCCTGACCAACCCCAGTAATGGAGACCGTAGTGACTAGCCTTTGAATTTTGATGATGTTTTATGACTCTTAATTGGACCGGGGTGACCTGTCTCCGTTTCATTGGTTCAGAGGAGGGGTAGAGGGGTGTCCTCTCTCTCTGATTGCAGCTGATTGGACGATCCTCCTGACCTCCACCTCTGAGGGACGGTGAAGACACGTCTCAAGTTCATCCTGAACCTGGGTGGCACCGAGATCGGTTTACCTACACCTGTCCAGTGGTCTAAGGCTGCCTCTTCACCCTGCTCACCCCACAGCTTTTAGTCCGTACCGCACAGACTACTTAACATATCCGTATATCCCCAACACAGGTCCTCTTACCACTCTTAAACAAAGTTGCACAGCTGTCTTGACAAAATTGCAGCATATGCTTTTTAAATGGTAAAATGAAATTGGAAAAAAAAAAAATAATTCCCTAAATGATGTATAAATAATGTTTTGAGAACGTTATTAAAGATCAGATAACTTTAAACGTTATTAATGTTACTGGAAAAATTGTCATAACTTTGCCAAAACGTAGCCAAAGTTCTGAGAACTTTCCCTGTTAGTAATAATTTGGCCACATAGAGTTTAATACACCATGGAGTGATGTCATCATCTGTTTTCTCATTGGATCTAGTCACTGATACTCTTTTAAAGTAACACAATAATGTTATTTTAGCCTTTTATTACACTGCAGATTCCATGTAGTTTATGTAAGCTTACTAAACTATAAACCACATCTTTGATTTTAGGTCCCACATGTGCTGTGCAAAAGAAACTGGCCATCTTGCGTCTACTCGCCTTCTTTGAAGATGCAATGAAAACGAATGACTGTAACTCAGTAACTTATCGCTACGACTACATCACTGGAAATTATGGAGTACTGCAGGTGAGTGTGAGAATATGTCTGTCAGCACTTTCACTTAACGCTGCAGATGAAAGCATAACCATGTGCAAGCCAGGTAATGGTCATCAACCTTTTCCAGACTGCTATAGAGAGCAACAGTGCAAGGCTACTTTTAAAGTTTTTTTTGGTAAAACTTTACTTAAAGCCTTTATGTATAATGTATTATAAAAGCAGTTTTAAAGCATTAATTATGCCTTGTACAATCTCACGAATAATTGTAACCACAGTTAATACACTTATCAATTCATTGGTACACTATGTATTTTAAATTCGGTTATAATTATTTACGACATGATATAATGTATTGCAATGCACATTATGAATAATTGTAAAGCATTATACCCTTTAATAACCCTTTATAATGCATAAGTGTTAAAGAGTTAGTTCACCCAAAAATGAAAATTAGCCCATAACACCATGAGTGCCATGAAACAGCTTGAAAGATCAAAGACAATTTTTAATATAACTCTGACTGGATTCGTCTGAAAGAAGAAAGTCATATACACCTAGGATGACTTCAGGGTGAGTAATTTATGGGCTAATTTTAATTTTTGGGTGAACTAACCCTTTAAGTAAAGTGTTATCATTTATTCCAATTCTTTTTTAAATAGATATTTTAAAATAAAGACAGATTTATTAAAAGTAACCAGTTTAGTGATGAATCGCAACATTACAAACTTTGATTTAAAGCAAAAAAGTATTTCTTTGGACACAAAAACAAATATTTTACATTGCCAATTGCATAATCAAATTTTAAAAAGATGAAAAAAATAGTAATATTAAAGTTGTTCACTATTAGTACAGAAACTATATATCTTAAGTTTCTATTGCAAAATATTCAGATATATACAAAAAGTGGTTTGAAAGAATAGGAAGAACAACTGATTGATTATTTATGTTTCAGTGCTTCATTTGGGTACAATTCATTTGGGTACAACAAAAGTACAATTTATTTGCCATGATTTATTACTCTAATTACTCTGCAGGATCATGGGTGATGTCGTTCTAAACCAGGAAGTGCACTGTTAAACAGGATTTAAAAATAAACAAATAAATGCAGCATAAAGCTAAAAAGACACAAACTGATGTCTGCCAAGGTAATGGGTCTTTAAAATGTATTTATAAATTCCCATACGGAGAAAATGAATGGGATTTTTACTTCCAGAACCTGATTGTTGCACTCTACACCTGGATTCTGTTGTCAAGGCTGTATGGACAGAAGAAACCCTTTTCCTCATTCTTTCCCTTTATACTCTTTACTTTCTCTACCCGTCTGTAGATATGAAGGGTAATGGCACGCATTTATCCCCCCTTTAATGTTGCGAACGCGACGCTAGCGTGATGTAACATTACCTGTTGTTCTCACATGCAGAGAGGCATCTCTCTCTGTCTGTATAATAACCCTCCCTTAGGAGAGTGAAGGTTTAATGCGGCCTTATCACGTTGGGTTGTCTGGCTTGCAGTCAAGTTGAGGTCCACGAGGTGAAATGAGTTTGGCAACCTCGCCGGGCGGCACGAGCCGCGAACACATCCTGGTGCAGTAAGAGGGATAAAGAATGGGAAAATTTACTGCATAAGCAGTTTCACCTCACCTCTCTCTTGCTCTTTCTCTCTATCGAATACTGGTCCGTAGCAGATTTCAAAGATTTCAGATTTCTCTTCTTCCAGTCTGTCCTGGATAATCTATATTAATTAGGAGATCATTTTTCTTTTCAGGGAAGTTCAAAATAACGTGGAGCTTTGATCTTAATTGGACATATTGACTGTGATTGATACCTGATATCATAAGCGAGCCTCTCTTTTGCCTCATTAGACACTCTGAATGCACATACGCACACACAACACAGAGCGATTCGTGACTAATAACCACCCTGAGATGGTCAGGCATGTCTCGGAGCCTCTTCACCTCTCTTTTTCCCTCTTTCACATTCTCATTTTCTCAAACACGCACTCCCACTTTTCTAACTGGCCTCATTAATGAGAGATGATGAGCATCACTCTTGCCTCAATTAAAGAGTCAATCTCCTGCATTAGCCCCAAAGAGCTGCGACCACACACGAGGGGTTCGCTCTGCACGGCCTCCCCCCTGCCAACTCCTTTCTGCGAGGCACTCAGGTGTGGAGAGGAGGGATGGACCCAGTATCACTGCTGGGTTTGAGTAAATGAGTGCTTCTCTCCTTCCCCTGTCCACCTGGTGAAACTTAAACCTGGGCCTTGATAATGATTTCAGGATCAGAGAAGTGGGGGAGGCCTAGCATAATTATGTCCTTAACTTGAGTTAAGAGAGTGGTTTATTGAATACTAAGTGTAAATGAGTGCAGAGTGATTGCCAAATGACTGACTTGGGCAAGATATCTTGGAAAATGAAAGGTTATAAAGTGCACTGGAAAACATATTTGCAGATGTTTTACCCCCGTCAGGGTTACTTGAAATAAATATTAACTAAAATATCATTATATATATATGTAGCTAGTTATAAATCTAGTTTCCAAAGAAACATTTCTCTTTTTATTAGTTTAACTCAATATACTAAAACTAAAATAAATCAATAAATAAATGTTAAAAATTATATAAAAAATGACTATATTGATTTAAACTAAAATGTAAGTACAATTTAAAATACAAAAACAAACATTAATTAATTAAAACATTAAACAAAATATTAAATATATATAGTATCTTAATGACACTAAATTAACAATAAGCTTTTATGTTATTTATTAGGGCTATGAATTAAAACTTTTTTTATCAAAATATTTACGTTATCAAATTTAATTACTTAAATTATTCCCTAGTGAAAAATAAATATACTAAAATGTATTTGAAAGACATTTATTTCATGCTAAATAGGCTATACAAATACATTTACTTATTGATGTACTTAATAAAAATACCCTGCTATTGTACTTTTAGTATAATAAACTGATATACTTGAAGTCTGCTAAATTGGAACTAATTTTGTACTTTATTTGTGTGGAAGTAGAGGTGAAGTCCAACTAAAGATATACTGAAGTATATTTGATTGTGCTAATGCGAAACTATTGCAAGTATACTTTAGGTACGCTTTAAATATCTTCAGTCCTCATCAATAGTGACATTAAAACACAGTTTAGACTTAATAATATTGCTGGATCCTCTTCAGTTTGCCTACAGAGCAAACAGGTCTGTGGACGATGCAGTCAACATGGGACTGCATTACATCCTGCAACACCTCGACAGACCTGGGAATTACGCAAGGATCCTATTTGTGGACTTCAGTTCGGCCTTCAATACCATCATGCCTGACCTTCTCTCAGACAAACTCACCCAGCTTTCCGTGCCCACCTCCATCTGTCAGTGGATCACCAGCTTCCTGACAGACAGGCAGCAGCTAGTGAGGCTGGGCAAACTCACATCCAGGACTATCACCATCAGCACTGGCGCTCCCCCAGGGTTGCGTCCTCTCCCCACTGCTCTTCTCTCTCTACACGATTGACTGCACTTCAAAGGACCCCTCTGTCAAGCTCCTGAAGTTCGCAGACGACACTACAGTCATCGGCCTCATCAAGGACGGAGACGAGTCTGCTTACAGACAGGAGGTTAAAGAGCTGGCTGTCTGGTGCAGTCTTAACAACCTGGAGCTTAACACGCTCAAAACTGTGGAGATGATCGTGGACTTCAGGAGAAAACCCCCTGCACTCCCCCCACTCACCATCATGGACAGCACTGTGGCTGCAGTGGAGTCATTCAGG
>NW_015552625.1:4146609-4162559 GCF_001515605.1 Sinocyclocheilus anshuiensis | reverse complement strand
TTGTACTTTCTTCTACACTGGAAGCTCCTGTCGTCAAGTCAAATTCCTTGTGTGTGTAAACATACTTGATAATAAAGCTCTTCTGATTCTCTGATTCTGATTCTGATAATATGTAATGTGCATTGTGCACAAGCAGTACTCCAAATAAAGTTGAATTATAATTTTTATATCAGTCTCAAGTGATATGTCAGTAAATATGTTGAACTATAATTAGTATGAAATAAATGTATTTTAAATATATTACCTTTTTAACTAGGGTAATTTAATTTAATTATTCACATATATTAAAAGCAAAAAAGCAACAACATATATATATAAAGATGAATTATTATATATATTCCAAAGCAAACATGTATACACACACACATCAAGAACATGTGCTTGCATTTCATCTGCCATTGATTTTCAATTGTTGGTCTATGTACATATGTATGCAACGCATCTCGCTGTTTTTTTTTCATGAGAGTTACCCATTTAAAATGGTTCATATTTTTAAAGCATCAGTTAAACTGGCAGCCATATCATTTCTACATTCAAGGAATTGCACAGACTCAACCTGATTTTATTTACATGATCTCTTCCTCTAGAACATTTTAAAGTATACGGACATGTTTGTAGTGCCGATTAGCTTTAGGCGCAGTCCTCAGCCTAATCACGTAAGATTTTTCTCATGCATTCTGGCTAACACATCACACATAAAAGACACTTTAGAGCCTCTCTTTCCACGCTTTGAATGGTAAACATCATATGTGCTAAGTGCAACATTTATCGACTTAGATTGGCGCAGCTATCAAAAGGAACCGAATGCTAGCTGGGGTTGGCTGGGTCTCCGCTCGTTGGCGGAAGTGTTTTCAAAGAAAGGACAGAGACATCATTAGAAAAATAGGATGCTTCAGAAAATAAATTAAAAATACGATAAACACTGCGCAAACATGAAAGCAGGCGCATTTAAAGAAGCATTCAAGAGTTGTCACAGCAGGGTAAACTGCTTCCTAGGGGCCAGCGATGGCACACCATGTTTTTGTCATTTGGGCAAAAGCGAAGTGTGTGTGTGATTGTGCAGTCAGAGAGGAAGATGGAGGATGGGAAGCGAACCGAAATGAATGACATATTGTGAAATCTTTACCTACAAAGCAGAGTCTTCCTCCATGCAAATGAGTCTTCTGCTCCCTCTTGATAAGGATCTGTTTGATGGGACACATGCGGAATATGAGGCGACTAATTCCCTTATTAGTATTCAACGCGGCTGATTGGCAAAAACCAGGGAGAGCCAGGCACAGAGCTCTTGCTGCAAAACCCAATATTGATTTGTTTAATGGTGTCAGCGAGTCAAAAATCACAAATCTCCAGTCAATTGTTTATGAGGCTGTTAGCGGGGCAATGCATGCCCCTGGTTTAATTAATAACTCATTACAGAGATGTGATTATATGCTTGAGCTCCTAATGGACACTGTCTGTTTCACAGATCCCGGGAAAGGTGTTTTGACAGAGCCAAGGGAAGAGAACGAGGCATCTGATGCACTCAAATCTCTGTTTGTCTTCCGTGACGTCTTTGTTTGTTTTGCCTCATGACTGGTCTAGCGTCACATGCATCTCTAAATTTCACGCTTTAACAAACTCTTCAGCATGGGGCTTTGAGCTCTGCTGCTGTACCCACAACAGAACCAGAATAGTTTAAAAAAAAAATTGCTGTTAAAGGAGTAGTTCACCCAAAATGATTTTTTTTGTAATTAACCCTATAAAGCGTACTGTATGTCACTTTATGACCTCTGAATTATCAGCATAATCAACTCTGCTGAAAAAAGCTGTTATACACAAAGTACTACATGCTGACTATTGTCTGATTGATAGTTTATATTTTGTGTTTTAGTAAGTGTTTAAAATGCCTTTAAGTATAATTTTACAAATGGTATGTGGCTTTTTGCTGTGAAATCTTTTTATAAAGTAAATGTAACAATACCTTTTATGTTATTAGTAATATTTCGAGATGAACACTTACTGAACTTTTCAGTTTACTTAATTAACTATGTATAATATTTGAGAAAAATCATGTCAAAATGTAGGTATCAGATTAACACATCAGGCTTTTATTTGTACAATTCTCAATCATCATTGTATTGCATTGCATTATAAGTTTTGCCCCCCACAATAAAGATTACAGAATTTTGATTATAAATTTACAAATGAAAGATCATAAAGCTTCTTGAGTGTGAGCTCTATATTCTCAAAAAAAAAAAAAAAAAAAAAAAAAAAAAAAAAAAAAAAAAAAAATATATATATATATATATATATATTCAATAAGCTCTTCCATTTAAAATAAAATAAATATTTGTCTGTCTATTATTTTATATATGTTACGGCTTTAAGGTTAAAAACCATCAAAAAGTATAACTATTATTATTAATTCATGTCGTTCCAAATCTGTATACCATTCTTTTAGGGAACAAACAAAAAGGTGTTTCATGAATGTTTCAACTGTTTTTGTCTATACAATAAAAGTCAATATAGTGTCCAACACTGCACAGCATTGGACCCCATTGACTTTTATCATATGAACAATAAAATACATTTTTCAAAATACCTTCTTTTGTGTTCCAAAGGAAAAAGAAAGTCACACGCAGCTTTGGAATGATGAATTGTCATTTTTTTGTAAACTGTCCCTTTACCTAAGGTCAGTAAGAGTGTATTGCTCGAATGGAACTGCAGAACTAAGAACTTCTCAAAGTACCACATCTTATCAAAATGACTTCTATGATAGAGATGTTCCATTATCCCATTTGCTTTCTGCTTTTTTTAAGGTAAACACACACTAAATTTCAGATTTGTACTCACATCTTTTTGCAAGAATATTACACAGACTTTCAGATATGCTTTACAGAGCCTGACAGAGGAGGTCTCCATTTAGAGGCAGAATAAGAGCAGTCATTACAGGCATATTTCAGTCCACTGTGAGCTGCTGGCCTGCCCCTGCTGTTATTGTTATTTTCTCTATTCCTTGATGGCCACTAAAGCGGAAAAATGGATCCGCACTTGGGCAGAAATATGAGGCTTCATGGAGTTAAACATTCAAATCCATGCTGCAGCTTACACACACACACAAACACCACTCATCCAACACACACACACATCCTCCTTCCATTTTATTCTCTCTGACAGGATTAGCTGGTCTGCGGTGTTAGAAATACATTAAGTGGACCTTTGCAGGCCACTTATTATGCTTGATTATGCAGCTGGAATGGGGAAGGTAGGCGTTGTTTGTAGTTAAATAACTTCAGAGATGCTTTTTTCCCCTTTTCTTTTTTTCCCTTCCCTCCCTTTCTTTTTTTAAAGTGACCGTCTTCAAAGCATAAACGGGTCAGCAGCTCTGCCACAAGGCTAAGATTGATTTCCACCCTCCCACTCCTTTGTTCCCGCAGTTTTAAAGCAGACAGGATCTGGTAAATTAGTTTGTCCATTAATGAAACAGCCAATGAAACTCCCATAAAACTGCAATATAGCAAAACAATGGCAAAGCACCACGTAGGTGAAGATCCAGGCCAAAAAGCCTCTTGCAGTGTTCTTGGCTAATGAAATGGTTAACTCATGTTGGAGAACAGATAGGATTATGTTCCATCTGGGCTGTGGGCCAGCCTATAGGTATGGTGTAAATTAACTTGAATTACAATAAATAGTCTCACCAGCTGTCCATCTCCCCACTGTGTGCTGTCTAATTAGAGTGTGCTACGCTGTAATGCATTCTGGGATGTGTTGGGGTCAGGGAGAAATATAACACATCGTCATCAGACTGAGTCGCCCTCTCTTCAACCCCCTAAACTACCATCATCATCTCAGCCTCTTGTGTTTGGACAGCTGGCACCAAACAAGCCGAGAGTGTTTCGACTTAAAACAAGTGGACAATTCAACTGCTTTCCCCAAACTTTGCATAAAATCAAGTGTTTGACGGGTGGGTGTGAGAATCAGAGAGACAGGCCGAGAAAGAGATATGGAGAAAGAGACAGAAAAACAAACAGATAAACAGACCGTCTGACAAATTACAATTATGAGATAATTTATTAGTCTGCATAGCTCATATCACTAAAAGGGAAAGCGTTTAATTTGTCTCAAGCTATTTAGAGGGATTTAACTTTGAGGGCCTCTAAGTCAACAACATTCAAATGAGGCCATTAAGATATTACAGAGACATCAACATGATTTCATTTTGATTTCAGTTAGGTATTCAGTATTTAAAAAAAAAAACATAATGAAAAATATGTTCTGGATTAATTGGCCATTCATTCAGGGTGATCCTGGGATAGGCTCCAGAAAATGGATGGATGGATGTTCTGTTTTAAACAATGAAGGCAAAAAGTAGTTGGAGACTTTGTGGTTTTCAAACATTAGTCGAACATGTTCATGGTTAATGTGATGAACTACACCTGCTCGAACATCTACATCTGCTATAGGACACCTGTGTGAACTTGAGGGGAACTGACTTCACATATCTACCAAAATCACAGTGAGACCACCAAGTTAGCTTTGACAAAGAGTCGAGTATCATTTGTTGGCAAATGACACATGCTTTGATATTCTGTTATCTAACGCAAAACATTCAGACTTTAATCTCCAAATACTTTTGGGGCTACTGTATATTTAAAAGTGGTAACAAATTTTTAAGTATTTGTATCAAAACAGAAAATATGATTGACCACTTTACAAATATTTAAAACACTGTGTGTGTGTGTATGTATGACAAATTATCTTTACATTTCACAGCACTGTTTAATATTAGTTATGTATTATTTTATTTTTTATTAGTATTTTGACATCTTTTATTTTTATATTATTAGTTTTAATTTTAGTTTAATTACAATTTTTAGTAATTTTATGTGCTTTCTGTAATGGTTTAGTTTTTTTTATCAAAGAATATTTCTACATTTCATTTTTATTTAAACTAGTTTTTAGTACTTTAGTAAGTACTTCAACTTATTTCAATTACATCTTTAATTTTTGTTTTTCAGCTGATATTTATATTTCATTTCAGATTTATTTTAAATAACAGAAATATTTTTTATAGTTTTAGTTCAGTTAACAACAAACTTTGATTTTTAGATCTCAGTACTGAAATGTGCAACCTTCACTAAACTCTGATTTAATAATAAACAAATGACATGATGAGTAATAAAGAAAGAAAGAATCATGTCAATTGCTGTTTTAGTAATATTATGACCTCACAATCTGTAGTAGCATATATGCAGTGTCTAAAGGGACCAGGGTAAGCAACAAAAGCAAGAGCACACAGCTCATGGACAGAAGAGTATTTATTTGAACAGTAGTAAAGCTCTTCAAAAGCAGCAGCGATCAGTAGAGTCCAGGCCTTTGGGTCAAAGGTGTAAAGCCTACAGCCTTCTAAACCATTTAGTTCTCAGATTGACACCTCATCTCTGTTCTGATCCCAAAGACCAGGAACCCCTTTCCATCCCGATTAAAAAAAAATGCACCAGTGGTTTCCATTTAACACCTGTTCGCCCTAATTTCCATTCTAGGGTACGCAATGGATTTCAAATCATTTATCACTTCCTAAAGTGCTTCCACATGTGAGTTCCCACCTCCCTTTTTCTGGAAAGTCCTTTCCCACCTCCGCCCAACCTTTTCCAGAGTTCCCACCTCCCTTTTTCTGGAAAGTCCTTTCCCACCTCCGGCCAACCTTTTCCAAATGTATTAAAATTCATTTGGGCCCAAAGAAGTTCAGACACTGATGTTTCATTGTGGTGATGTCTGGTAATTATTAGACCAAATTACGGGTCCTGCTTGTGACTTGACAAGGTAGACTTAATGTTAAAGAAGGGTGGGGGTGAGGGGGATAAGGTTTATGTTTGGAGGGGTGGTCTGTGGGGCTTTGTGGACTTTAAATGGGCTCTCCTGTACTGGGGTGTCAGTCATTGACCCAACAGATCGCCACTGTGGAAACATGTTTGCAGTTTGGGACTGCGGGAGTCCCACAGGGGCCTGTACTGGGACCATTTGAGAAGTCAATGTCAGGTGGGGAGCAATAAGAATAAATGATTCTCAAGGAGCCAGGTCAATCTGGTGTAGTTTTTATTGCAAATATATACAGTATTTAATTAGAAATTCCACCACGCAATCATGGTAATAATAGAAATTTTGTAGGTTTATTTATATTCTCAAAGAACGGCTGTATTTCTAAAAATCACAGATCATCTGCGGATATGTGGAGTCTGAAACAAATTCGCCAACCGCAAAATTTTCCAGACCTAGAGTTATATCAGTCTGTCATCAGTACAATGCAAATTTGTATACAGAATAGTGAAAAAATTGTCATAAAGTTCTTGTAATGTCATAAATACAGTGGCATAAGTTTCATATCATTCAAGCCATTTAAAGAGTAAGTGTGATTTAGTAGTCTACAGAAGAAAAAAAAGTTTAAATTAAGTTTCAGTGTGACTAAATATCAAAAGAAGCAAACACTTCTGCTAATTTCTAGAGAACTGCTGCCACACTATAATGGAATGAGAGGGTGTGGAGAGAAATCACACTTTAACTTAATTAAAACTCTGAACTGCTACATTTATTGTTTACCAAATAGGTTTTTAACATATTTGCTCCATCTTTGAAACGAGAATTGTTAGAAACCATACAGTAAGTGTTCTTAATTAGAGCTGTGCTGTAAAAATGTGCACTAATCAGATATGCTTAATAACAAAGTCCATGAAATTACTAATTAGAATTTCATTAAAAGGTACTGCTTTATCGTCAAAGGAAATCGTAACCTTTAAAATGCTTTCAGGAAGGCACACGCCTCTTCAAATGAGAAAAAAGGAGGAAATTGATGGCTTTTGATGTAATATCTCATTTAGGATTCAAGCTAAATTGGGCTATTTAAACATGTCATTGTTTTGAGCGTAATTTATCAGACTAATTAACACACGTTATTGCTTGGGTTGGGCAGCTGACAGCATATTGTGTTTCTCCAGCTTCCTAAATTGTCAAGCATCTCAAAACACACAAAAAAGTTTATTGTGATTTTTTCATTACAACTGCCAAAAAAACTCACAAAATAGGAACCGATTACCTTAGTGAGTATAAAATTATCATTGTCGTTCCTTCATTTTTCCCTATGTATGTTTTTTTTTTCCTATATAAACTATGCTTAAAAATTTGTTCCAAAATAAATTATTACATATGTGAATGTGCCCTTTAAGTGTACAAAATGCTTGGGAAAAAAATTTAAACATTTTGCACTCACGTAACTTGCAAAACTAATTTTTTTCATTATATTAAATGTGTCTTGATTATCTGTCCACAACCACCTGTGCATGTCCTTTTACTTATTTTTCCTGCATGCTTTTAAAATTGGTTATTAAAATGTTAAAACATACTATTTACTAGTGATGT
Source organism: Sinocyclocheilus anshuiensis (assembly GCF_001515605.1). Lineage (NCBI taxonomy): Eukaryota > Metazoa > Chordata > Actinopteri > Cypriniformes > Cyprinidae > Sinocyclocheilus > Sinocyclocheilus anshuiensis. The sequence goes on along the minus strand of NW_015552625.1, from coordinate 4,155,167 downwards.
TTTTAGCCCCTCTGCTCCACATTTCTGACCTTAAATGTCCCTTAAATGATTCTTTGGTAGTACATGGTGAGGTGATTCGGGCCAGGACTTCAGAGACTAGACCAGTTACTAGAAACAAGCATTTTATAGTAAAGCTATATCACACCTCTGCTCTTTATCTGACAACATGCCAAACATTATCACGAGACGTACTTATTTGTTGATAACAACAATAAATGCACATATGCCCATCAGTGCAATTTTATGAATGCATTTGAGTGTAATGAACAAAGATTTGATCACACATGACCAGACTGCCACAGTCATGCAATTTCAAAAATATGCTTTCCCACTGCTGTCAGATAACCTGCTATGAGATTCATTAGCATTTGTCTTTAACAAGACAGCAAGTGGTTGTTTAGGCCAGTGGGGGAGCATCAACACATGCCATGAATCAGTCGTCCACTATAATTAAAGGCCCCTATTAAATTAATTACCAGTATCTCACACAGCAGTGCATGCTGGGAAGGCAGCCATTTGATTTGCCCTGTGGGCATCTTATGCAGTTTTTTTTTCTCATCATGTTCTGCCATGCCCATATCTCATCAGTACCGCACCAAAATTACTGCAAAAATATAAATGGTCAGAGAACATTTTATCAATATAATATGTATGTATAGCATTACATACAGTCTTTGCACTGTAAAAATAACTATTTTGAACAAAATATTCATCTTGTCCCCATGAATGCATCGGATCTCTAAAGTACTCATATATCAACATAATTAAGTAATTAAATAATTGTGATAAAAATTGCTAAGTACTCATATGTCAGGCTTTATTGTTATGAAATTTGTGCCTTTATGTGATTTTTGGCTGCCCTTCTTGTACCTTGGTTAGAAGCATATTTGTACCCTGGCTCTGCACCTATGTGAATGCACCTATAATTAAGACAGATGGCCAAATCTACCTGTCAGACCTGCAATCATAAGATGTCAATGCTTTGTAATGCTCTTCCTGTTTTAAAAATAAAGGTCAGATATACCTGTGTTACTCAGGATTTATTCCCCTAACAGGTCATTACAATCGTGTTGCTAACACCAGGACCCATGTCCCTCCTCACTACGGCTGTCGGTACAATTAAGAAGAACAATAAATGCAGCTGGGGGGTTAACAAAGAGCAGGGCTTTACTTACAAATGTGTCGTCAGGTGGCTTCAGAGAGAAAGAGGGTATCGGGAATTGACAAATGGTTGTGTGCTCACCAAGCACTGATCCCCTAATAAGGCTACAGTTCTTTAGAGTTTGATTAGCCTATGAATGCCCAGTTAGAGGCTCATAAATGCACCTCCAAAAATGTGTTACTTCGAGAACAACCTTCATACCAGAAAAAGACTAATGAGGCATTTTAATGAACTAGTTGTCTTGCTGCTGTCTTTCTGAAGAGGGTAAAGGGTAGGGGGTCAAGACCATTACCAGCCTTTATGCAGACGCAAGGCTGTTGGGTAATCTATTAAAGACAGTCACTAAGCAGTTCAAGTGCACTGAGACTTAATTAGAATTACATGTTTGAGATTGACTCTGAGATCTGTTGATAAGTTTCTGCAGTACAACTGGTTATAATGAAGCATTGTGAATTTGTCCCTGACACTGGTATAGCGTATGAAATTGCACGGCTCCTCTACAGTCACCTCAAATAGACCCTCCACAGGAAAACTGCACAGAACTTTGGTCTTGTTCCTTTAAAGTGTGTCATTTTTTTCAATGTTAAACACTCTCCTATCCCAGCTTAATATGCAACCATTCGTAGGACATTTGTAGGTTGATTTCCATGAAAAGTGCTATCACAATATTGCTATGGTTGTTTGAGCATCATGACCAGCCTGACGACAGCATTATTACTTTCATTAAAATTTACTAATGAGTTTGGGAGGGATGAACAGTTTGTTCAACCAATGGAAGACCAAAAATTCAGCATGGTAAAAAAATATAGTGCTAATTTAAAAAAATAATAATAATCTTTGTAAAAATATGTTGACAAAGTTTCAGATGGCATGTGATGTAATGTTAATATACCAAGCTACTTGAACAACCAAAGCTGTTTTGTAACTTAAATGTACTGATAACCACCATAATGTAAGTAATATATAATATTACTAACTAATATTAAGTAATATATAATAATAATATTATTACATAAAGACTCTAATGTTTATACAACCCTACTGATAACAACAACAAATTTAAAGAAATCATAATCATATGTGAAGTGAACTTCTGGTCCTTTTACAGCTATTCCGTAAAGCATGTGGTGCAAAATCCATACATTTGACTTTTTTTAGAGTAAAATTACATATAATGTGATGTCAAAGCATTTACTATTTTTCACTGTATATTTTAACTATTATAGGTTTTTAGTGTAGCATTTTGCAGGCTTATTTGTAAAAATTTCAAACTTTGTACAGTGAGGGAAACCTATTTGAAAATTTCAATTGACGCTAGTTGCGTAAACACTAATTTTTTTGGTAATGATCTTAAAAAAGTATATAAATAGTAACCCATTATTTATGACTGAATTATGCTCATTTATTCCATCAGAGTAACATTTACAGTAACATGATGATATCAGACCAGACTTTCTGTGCGACTACTCCATAATTTCATCAATTTAGGATAATTTAATTTAGAGAAGGCTTCAACAATAGACATTATCAGAGAGTTCCTTCTTAGTAGACAACTTGGAGTTTTATATGTACATTCACATATACTCTGAATAAACCGAGTAAAGTGCCAGCAATGCTGTTGTTGACCAGCTAATAATGCAAAAACACTGTAAATGAGCCTCCAACATCTAACCAAAGACGGGAAGGAGGGGTTGTGGAGGGTGAGAGAGAGAGAGAGATACAGACAGAGACATGGTAAGAGGAAAGAAAAGCGGGAGACAGAGGAACTAAGAGCGAAAAAACATTAATTATTAGCCCCAGTGGGATCTTTTATATTCTGTCGAGCTTGGACAACACCAATTAATACAGCAATTATTATCCTGGCCTATAGCGAAGGGTTGACTAAGCTGCCTTGCCATCTGACGATCGAGTGAAGAGGGGAGCGCGCCGGGAGAGGCATGCTGGAACCAGATTACTCATCTCACCAGAAGCCTCTTATTATGCATGGAAGATGGAGAGAGAGACACAAACAGAGGGTAATTATTTAGTCTGTGAATTTCAACCCAACAATCACTAATACACAGCCTTTCATGAGATAATAAGCAGTTTGCTTTCACCTTCTGGGGCTTGGAATGGGGCTAATGAGATGAATTAAGACTAAAGATGGTGGAAATATACTGTTCTTCTAGCTTGGTAAAGAGCACTTTAGTGCGCCTCTGTGTGCTCGGACCTATTCCATATTCTGTTTTTTATCGCGTACGCGCTGCTCTCACCCTTCTTAGTCTCTTCTTACAGCTCTCATCTCAAATTATTCTGCTTGAGACACTCTTATATGCAGTTTATCTAGATACTTGCTCTACTCTGCTTTCATCTAGAGCAATACATAACCCAGTATGTATTTTAATGTCAGCAGTTCACCTTTTTGGGACTATTACAATGCTAGTGACTTCTGGTCTTGTGTTGTAGTAGAGTGGTAAAACCCGGATTGGAGCTGGAGTGACTATAGACTGATTATAGAATGCTTTAATCCGTTAGTCCATTCCAGTCTGTGTGTTACTTAGCAATATAGAAAAAAATAATGCTTTGGCCTTTTTTGGAACTATTTTCATAGATGGAGGACACAATACAAACTGGCCAATTTTTGTTCAAAACTTGATTTAAACTTCTTGATTATAGAAAATGTTTTTAGAATTTCACACTCACAGCAATTACATTCGACACTCAGCCACTGTGAACAGTGCTGATGTTCATTACAGCAGCCTTCTTGCTTTAATATGTTACCCTTTTAAAAATAAAGTTAATTTTTTGGAATTGGTATTGGCATTGATGGTTCCATAAAGAACCTTTGATATCTACGGAATCTTTACATTGCACAAATGGTTCTTTGTAGTGGAAACAGGTTATTTAGATTATTAGAATGAACGTCATACTAGCAAAAAGGGTTCTTTTAAGAACTGTTCACTGAAAGGGACTGTTCACTGTAGGGAACCCAAATTGGTTGTTCTGTGGTATTGCTGCTAAAACCCTTTTTTGGAACCTTTATTTTTAAGAGTGTAAGGTTTATAAAACGACCATTATCATAGAGCAGGTTTCTCAGTCTATTGCCTCCTCTGGCTCTTTCTCTGTTGCTCTCACTTTCTTTCCGTCCCTGTCTCTCTTTCTCACCCCCATCTATTTCTTTAAGTCCCCTGTCCCTGCCTGGGAAACATAGGCTCCGTTTCTTCAAGGCCACTGTAAAATCTCATCTGACAGGCAATGAATGCCCACTAGATACTTACATGTTATCTTGACATGGCCATGTTAAGCTAGCTTCACTGATGCTAAATGGATGTCATAAACCTTCTAGGAGACATGCCGCTTAATGTGTACTTGTGTAAAAGTGTTCGGCGGTGTACTACATTTATATTTTTATTTAAACCAAGGGGGAACTTATGCTATAACAATGGTTTTAGGGTTCGTTATACTGATCACGCAGGCTGTGCTGCAATTGATTAAAACCTCTTGTGGCTTACAAAACACAAATAGCGAAGGATACAAATGGCATAAATGTAATGCGAATGAACTGATTCACACATTTGTTAGAATTTACAACATCTTCACACATTTGTTAGAATTTACAACATCTACAGCATGATGTGCAACGTTTGTTCAATATTAATGTCTATGTCTGTGCCAAAATAACCAAAAATTCTTTCTCTGTTCTTCCAGGCTATTGTTGCAAAGGCAGAAATGTGATATAAAGTATTTCAAAGAGAATATGTCTTTGTGTTGATGATGAAGTGATAGGAGTTTATGTTTCATTGAGTTTGAACTTGAAAATTGCCACAATAAATTTTTATGGAGAATGATGATTCTTGGACGTGTATTTTGTCTTTGAGTATAGTTTATTTAGCTAATAGTATAAATATTTCAGGAAATTTGTAAATTTCAGGAAACAAGTAAATTTGACCAAATAGGACCAATTAAAAGAGTACATATGCATTTTATTTGAATAATTGAAATTATGACCTGCCTTCTCAACTTATCTAGTCAAGTTATTTTCTCTGTGTTTTGTTCCTTGGCTGGCCCTTCCTTCTGGAGAAGCTTCATTTATTTAAAACGGTGTTGTGTTGCACCCCGCGCCCCGTTACACAAAAGCAAAGACGAGCAAGGGACAGAGGTGCTGTCATTGTCACCGGCAGGTGTAGAATAACATCTCTTGAGCAGCTTGTAATTAGAGTGGCTGCTATGTAATGAGGGTGCAAGATTCCTCCCTCTGTTGTTTGTGCCAAACTGGACCTGCCTGTAGATGCCCATCATAGGGGAAACTGCAACAGCCAAAAGCAAGAGAAATCAAATCAAATTAAATGCAGTGGCCATTCTGTTCAATTTGAATCATTTGCCTTTTTTGATTCATCTTTGGATAAACTGTCAAGAAATACTTCAAGAAAGATCTAAGGAATGATATATGATAAGCATTTAAATGCATGCAAACTTCTCTGAATTTGTTCTAATCAATTTCAGGGCACAAAACTTTCTGACTGTTTAACAACATTGTTTATTTTCAACAATGGAACAAGTTCTAATATTTAAAAAGTACCAAATATTCCTAAATATTAGAAGTCACTACTCAGCTGTGCAGATCCATTTAAATAGTAAAAATCTCATTCAGTCATCCTTAAAAACTCTTGACTCCCAATGTTAAAGCTACAGCTTGTATCCACATAATGTGTATACGGTCTCTCCCCTTAACTCTTTTTGCACTCTTGGCAAAATGAAAACTTCTGTAAGAGTCAGATTGAAATTTATATCAGTTTGCAGGCACAAGCCAAAAACGATCTTACTCAACATTATTGTGATAAGTTTGGTGCCAGAGATAGAGGAGAAATGGAGGGAAGAGGGAGAGAAGTGCCTCACGCTTTGCTCACCAGATAAATCCAGAAGCCAAGATTCTCCACTCTCTCCTCCATCAGAGAGCTCCCCAACCTGACCCTTCAAACAAGAAAAAAAACCCCTCTTTTGTTGGGTTACTGCCTCTTTGCATAATGTTCAGCCTCAAGCTACACTGTGGTTCCAACTGCACACAATTTTCTCAGGAAAATATAATCGATCCTCCTCAAAATAGACTTGAACTGTCTGACAGTAGAGCAGTGCCGTGTTAAGCAATCTGGCGGTAACGCAGATCAAATGTAGGCGTGCTGGGAATGCCGTGCCCCTCGTTTTTGTTTTTTCACTTTTTTTCTTTCCAGCAGCATGGAACACTCGAGCTGAGTTTGTAATTACAGAAACACAAACCGCCTTGTCATGAACAAAACCCCAACATTAGTAGTAGCTGATATGTAGATATCATCTTACACATAATGATGTCTGAAACCAACATTGAATCCATATAATTTTTTTGATGGTGAGCTAGCGCGCCGGTCACTAATTAAGATTAAATTAATTAATGAGTGCCATTGTGTTTGACACCGAGATGCGAACAATTGACAAACAATTTCCTTAATTGCCTAATAATTGTCCCTGATTCCCCAGTCATCTTCAGGCAAGTAAGAATGATCTGGATTTGCAAAGTGGGTGAGACACTAAGGCATGGCTCTTTGGACAATAATGATTACATTCTGGAAAGTGGGTTTAGGTGTTATTCACTGCTGCATCTGTACTCAGCCAACACGTAACTGATCATAACTTCCTATATATATATATATATATCCCCTAAAAATTCTGTGCTCAGTAATTTTTTTTTAAAGAAATGTATTCAGCAAGGATGCATTAAATTGATCAAAAGTGACAGTAAATATGTATAGAATATTGTAAAAGATTTCTATTTTAAATAAAATTTTCTTTTGACGAACTTGCCATTCGTAAAAAAATATTATAAAAATATAAATAAAAAAATAAAATTACAAAATGTTGCACAATTACACTTAATTGCACAAAATAATAAGCAGCACAACTGTTTTCAGTGATAATAATAAGAAATGTTCCTCAAACACCAAACCAGCATATTAGAATGATTTCTGAAGGATCATGTGACACTGAAGCCTAATGGCTAATATTGCCTAATGCCTAATATTGTAATATATATTAAAATAAAATAAGTGATGTGTTACAATATTACTGGATTTCTGAATTTGTATTAAATATATGCAGCATTGGTGAACATAAAATATATAGTCAGTCTTTCACGTGACGGTCCTAGGGGAGCTTCGTAAAACCCAAAGCGGAGCACAGAAACTCTCTATCCCCCACCCAGGAGTAGCAGAATGTCAATGAGCAGTAAAGAATGTCTTGGTAAAATGTTGAGGGGATTTATAAACACCTGGAAACCCTGGACAAGGATTTACAAATGGCAGCAGGACTTAAATATTAACAACAACATTATCTGTGCTAAATAAATGCACCACCCTACAGATGTCGATTTAATTGACTTGCATTCAAACCTTCTTTAATATAGTTTTATTTTCAGATTTACACAAGACTAAAATACAAAGCATTCCAAGCACAGGTATAATATTTACATTTCACTGAGACTTTATGCTAGAGGGCTTCAGTGTCTATCTACAGCCAGAGAAACAGTGCCAACTATTGGTGACTTACTATAAAAGCCAGATGATTAATTCACTGTATATTATGTAAATTCTCTTTACATCTTAATAAAAATAGGTTTGCATAATACGCACTGACACTGACCACATTCACACATTGTTTTGAAAGCACTGTGATGGTACAGTATGGAAGAGCACAATATATTCCCATGTACTCTGTGAGAAAACTGACCTCTTTACTTGGCTGGATATTATCCCATGGTAACCTGAAGTAATTGACCTTTGAGACCTGCACTAAGTTGACCTCTCTATAGTCTCTGTTGAAGGCCAGGTCTCTTATGAGGGGATAGGAGGACGTCGCTCTCTTGTTCCTAAAGCAAGGTGCATTCTAGACTCTGTCACTGCCCACCTCCCTCATTGCTTGCACCTGCTAAAACATTTGAGGTATTTGCACGGCAGGGCAACACATTTGCTTTTCATTTAACCTGCCTGGCTAGATCTTTGAAGTGCAAAATGGCAGAGCCGCAAAGGTTTCTCTCTCTCTCTCTATCTCTATCTGTAGCGCTCTCTCTCTCTCTCCCTCCTTAATCATTTACCTCGTCGAGGCGCATTCTCTGCAGCTAACCCATCAAGCGGAAAACGAGGTTGGCCCACTGTTTTTCCCTCCCTCCTGCTCTCTGCCTTTCATTCTGACATTCTCTTTGTGGGAGACTTCATACTCAATCACAAAGAGCGGTTAGAGAGAGAGAGAGAGAGAGAGAGAGAGAGAGAGAGAGAGAGAGAGAGAGAGAGAGAGAGAGAGAGAGAGAGAGAGAGAGAGAGAGAGAGAGAGAGAGAGAGAGAGAGAGAGAGAGAGAGAGAGAGAGAGAGAGAGAGAGAGAGAGAGAGAGAAA
>NW_015552625.1:4127061-4146555 GCF_001515605.1 Sinocyclocheilus anshuiensis | reverse complement strand
AATACAATACAATACAATAAATTATAATATAATATAATATAATATAATATAATATAATATAATATAAAATAATATAATATAATATAATATAATAATCTTTTATGTCAACTAACTAAAAGCCCTTCCAAAATATAAAATGATAATGCTAATTTTATTTCATTTTTTCTCTTGTAGATGTGACACGCTCCATACAAACATATTACCTGAGCTTTAGGAGAGAGAGAGAGAGAGAGAGAGAGAGAGAAAAGAAACAGATCTCTGGTCTTGGCTGAATATGAATGTTGAAGCAGACAGCAGGATTGAAGTGCCATTGATCAGGTTGGGATAATTATCTGATCCATCCAGGTTCATTAGTGTTCTCCTCATATACAATCAAATCTATGTGTTCCCAGATTAATAGACAGCCTATGGAAGCTGACCGAACAATGAACATAACATGCTAATGATCCTAAATGATAACACGCTTCATAAAACTGATTACCTTTGATTTGCTTGTGATGTTCATGAAAGCATTTGCTAAATGACTCAATAATGCAAATTCTTCTTGTTGTAGTAGATTTAAAACCAAATACATATTATTATTTATTTACTACTGATTTGCATTTTTTACACTGGAAAAAAAAAAGGTTTAGAAACTTTATTCACTCAGAAATTGATAGTAAATTTCACAATTAAGTACAAAGAAATGGCAAGTAACATTGAATTAAACAAAATTTTGAAGCAAAAAGGCTGACATAGTATTTTTGTGTAAAATGTACTGTAATAAAAATGTTATTACAACTTCCAAAACTCATTTTTCTTGTTTTTTTGTCCTTATGCACACACACACACACACACACACACAGTAGATGTGACATGCTCCACACAACATATTACCTGAGCTTTAACATGCTAAATTTGCATGCTCAATTTAATGCAATCACTGCACAAGTGGACCACATCAGACCAGGCTATGGTAAAGAATTATAAATCTTGCTCTTGCTCGCTCTCTCTCTCTCTCTCTCTCTCTCTCATGCTCTCTAACACTTCTCTTTGGTTTTAGATGAACACTACTTGACCATGTAGAGACCCCCGGGGCATGAGTACAGGAGGAAATAGCTGGATTGATTCCCTCAGTGGAGGCGCTCCCCTGCTGCTATTTATTTACTGCTGTTATGCATCTCCTGCTCGCTCTCTGCATTTCCCCTGCTCTTTAACTCTCCTTTAGTCATATCAACCGTAACTGAAGTTACCTGTTAATATGGTCAAATCTTCCTGTTATCTATAAATCCTGAATAATGCAACAGCGGTCAGGTGAGAGCTGGGGGATGGTGAAAATCAGACGAAAAAAGGGTGCTTGAAATGAAATAAATCACACCTGCCAGCTGGTGGAAACTGGCACGGCGTTCCTTATATTACACTCAAAATTACTCCATTTGTTCCTCTAGATATTTTAATCCGCCCTGACCTCAAACTTCCCGTGAACCAGCGCCTGAACAAAAGGCCGCCCACTGTCTTCGCAGTAAATCTGTTGTCTCCTTTCTGGGCTCTGGACTGGGGCTCATAGATCACCACTGCGCCACAGCTTGCTTCAATTTACTCAATTAACTCGGCTAAAGCACTTGTAAGTTCTGCAGATGTTGGTTTATTATCGAGGACTAAAATGTACAAGTGAGTTCAGGAGCCTGGGGTTATGGTAAGGTTGACAGAGAGGGGGAAGGGCGACCCTCGGTCTTATATTCAGATGCTGCAGCTGAGAGGATGGGAAATAAAAACGCAGAGCGATAGATAGTATCCAAAAATCTACAATCCCAAACTGCTGACATGAAGAGCATTGTGAAGAAATGCTGGCAGAGAGACTACGCGACTGCTCTGTATTCTACGGAAGGGTTGGTGATTAACCGATTTTAATTGCTCTATCTCTCCGACAGAGAACTGGGCGAAAGACACCAGCGATCCCGGCTAATCATTTCCGCCGTCGCAGATGTTAGACTCGCAGCCTGGTGTTGCTTTATGAAACGTGCCTCTGCAGATCTAACACACATGAAATGGCTTAGTCTCTGAAACGGAATCACTCACAGATGACAAACATTCAGAGAGCATTCGTTAATCATTACGGGAGCATCTCGCTTATGCTTAAAGTTGACTTTGTTTAGCACCTTGCGTGTCCTCAAAACAAACTGTGCATTGAGACAAAGCCAGCATCTGAAAAATCAATGACTCAATGTTTATACGAGTACGAATAAGCCATCTTATCTCAGCTTGACCTCCCTCGGAATAAATCAAAGTCAGAGTGACGCATGGAATGTAAAATATACTGTAAGGGGGGTTTGCTAATATTAAGCAGGTGTTGCTAGCATCGCCATAAAACATGCTGGCTGAGACTAGCTATATTTCCTCGGTTAGCGGAGTACATTTCGAATTAAGAACGCCAACACATTTTAACATTCATGGAGCTTTAAAATTAGCTTTTGATACATGATTTTCCTGTGTTGGTCTAGCATGCTACCAGCAGGTTAGCATGTTTGGATGTAGCTGCTTTTCTTCATAAGCCAAAGGGGGTTTTGCTGGTAGGGATAGCGAAACAGCTTAATGACATTGCTGATTCTGATTGGCTGCCTGTTCTAGCGCAGAGCCAGTTCACACATCTTTAATAATATTGGTGGGGCAACACAGCAACAGGTTCATTAGGCTCGAGGCAGCTTTACTGCTGAGATTACATGGGATCATATCCATAGAAACTGCAATTAACAGCTTAGAAATTGGCAGCAGAAGGAAAAATGATGACACAAGTTTATGATTCAGGCTTACAAAATCATCTGAAAGTAACACGATTTTAAATTCCTGAAGGAAATACCAGTGCTTGCAAGGTAGCAAAATAAAATGTTAGCTGTGAGTTTTGATCTTAAAATAAAATAAAAACACTGAATTTCATTTGGCATTGGATACATTTAATCAGTTCATGCATTCTCTGGGAATCAAACCCTAACCATGGTGTTGCTGGCACTATGCTCTACTGTTTGTACAGTTTAGTTCTGCATGAACAAAATATGGAGCAATGTCGTGCAAGTTTGAATGAAGTCAGGATTAAAAGCACAAAAGTTAAATACTTCAGGTTCAGGTGTAGAACAAATACTAACCAAAATGGCCAAAACAAGCTAATGCCGCTATGCTACGATGCTACTACGATCATTATATCAACTCAACACTTGTATTATCAAGTTCAGTCATTCTAAATTACATGCTAAATTTATCTAAAGCCGAGGATTAATAGATTCTGTCAGGCAGCAGCAACTGTGAGCTGAGTGTGCCAAGAAAAGCATATGCAACTGATAAATATGAAACACTTTCATTTTACAAATTACAGAAAAGTGTAGCCAAATTATTTAAGAAGCATAATTAGCAATTCCCTGCTAATGGCATTGCCTACAAAGCTTTATTTTATGCAAACAACTGCTTAATTTAGGATCTGAGGTGTATATGACACTTCATCGTGAAGCAAATTCAATTGTTCATCTACATGCAGCATGACAAACAGCATCTTGTTCATTATGCTCTGAGTCAGCTTGATCCAATTAGACTAGAACGGAGGCATTTGTAATCACTACAAACCTCCACCCTCCTGTTCATTGTTAGTCAGAGGAAAAATAAAAGTTGTGCTTGGGGAGAACTTAGGAATACAAATGTTTAAGCTGTACTGGAAGAAAAAGGGCGACCTTTCGAGGAGGGGTCGAGGATGTGGGGGTAGGATAGTAGATGGCCCTCTCACCCTTGGGCCTCTGCTAATAGGTTTTGAAGAACAAGACCGAGCTCTCGCATTTCTTCAATGTCTTCCCTGTCCGCTCCTAAGGGAGTGATGGGGAAGTGGAGAAAAGTATAATGAACTCGTTTGCCTTTTTTGCCCTCTCCTTTAGCTGTCATCTAAATCACCAGTGTAGCCTAGCATGTCACTAGTCCAACATCCAACACACACTGCATCTTTTAGCACCCACTCAGGTCAGAGTAAACAGGCTAATTCACTTTATCACAGACCTGAACCTCACTAAGCTTCTGGTCCTGACCACAACTGGAATCTGCTTGAACCGTCACGTCACATGTCACACATCTTCAGTGGTCACATAACAGAAAAATTCACTATGCACTGTAAATATATTCACACAATTATTCAAACGTTTGGGGTAAGAAAGATATTTCACTAAGGCAGAGAAGTTATTATTTGTTTTATATTAAAAAAGTTAAAATAACTGTTTTGATATATTTTAAAATTAATTTATTCCTGGCAAAGCTGAATTTTCTTTTTTTTAGCAGCATTTACTTTGCTTCCAGTGTCACCAGATCCTTCAGAAATCATTCTAATATGCTGATTTATTTTAATTTTATAATTATTTTCTTCACTGTTGCAAACAGTTGTGCTGCCTTATATCTTAGTGGTCCAGGTACTTTGATCAATAGAAAGCTCAAAAGAAGAGCATCTATTTGAATCTTTTGTAAAATTATAAGTATCTTTACTTTTAATTTGACCAATTTAATAAGCACTTGCTGAATTAAAGTACTAATTTCTTTAAAAAAATCGTACTACATTATTTATAGTCAAGCTTCCAATATAATAATTGGACATTTGAAAAATTACGATGTAAAAAATATAATTATTTATATTTATTAATAGATTTTTTTTTGTTCTCTCAACTATTGTCTTAAAAATTGTCCTAAGTAACACTTTTTGTTCATTTTAATTTGTTTGTTCACTAACTGTAAAGCACTTCATGCCTCAAAGCAAAGATATCTGGGATATAGTTTCTGAAGTCTGTACATAGACCATATATTGGTCATGCTGCAATGCATACTAACTCACAAACCCTCAATATTTTAGCAATATCGTTGAATTTAATATTGTTCAGACAATTGTGTTTGATTAGTTGGTACAACATTAGTGTGAATTATTTAGATTTAACACAAGTTTTACTGTAGTTTGAAGTAGTTCACATTTCTTAGTATTTGTGACTCAAAAGGTTCAGTAAACTAGAAAATACGTAGTCGCTTTTTTAAAATTGTTACCCAGATATTAATATGATATCTCCATGTCCCTGCTAGTTCCCACCCTACTTAAATAAACATATTAAAGACAGAGCCAATGTTTCGTAGCACCACACCACACACTCTCTGCCGAACAAAATGAATGACAGCGAGAGAGAGAGAAAGAGAGAAAGTTTGACACGTAGTCACAAAGTGCGAACAAGCATGTCTGTTTCTGATTAGCAGTACAGATCTTCATCAAATGTCCTCGGCATCCTACAACGATTGATTGGAAACGTTCCATCTCTCCTCCCCCTCTGTAATGATGTAATGGAATCAATTAGCCTCCATTAATTTAGCAAAAACAAATAAGCACCTCTGCCCTCTCACTCAGGTTTCATATGTGCTCACAGGTGGCTCTGATTTTCAGTACTTTATCAGGGGCTGCCGTTGGGGGTAATCTGAAGGCTAAGGAGTCCTGGATGGAAGAGGCCACGACCCTTTCCTCCCTTTTGCTGGACATTTGTCCTGAAGTCTGCAGCTGACCCTGGGTCACCTACCCTCAACATATCCTTTTGCATATATATATTTAGCCACACTAAAGTGAACAAATCTGAGCTGATCCAGATCCATTTGAAGCCAAATGACTAAAGGGACATAAGCATATAAATAATACAGGAACATTACAAACATTTAGGTTGCAAAAAATGGCTTAATAGCTGCAACAGCAAACAATGAAACATAAAAGACTATTTTCTTTTAGATATCTTCCAACTTTTTTAATCCTAGTGCCTGTATTCGGTACTGAAATCTCATAGGAGGCCTTGGACTACTTTATCTCAGTCAAGCAAGCCAGTAGCACAAATGGATCCTAGACCATGGCTCCATACAGAAGAACAATGAGTGGAAAGCTGAAGTGGTCAGATTAGGGGAATGTGTAGTGACTGGATCACAAGGTATGGTTCACAACGCCCAGAAATTTACCCACCCTCTGCATGGAGGCACACTGATAAATTTGATTCTGGCGTGCACTCAAAATACTAACCCAACAATCTCCACTCAAGACCATGTCCCCTATGGCGGTTTAGTCAGACGGCTCCCTGTACACATGTTTGAAGTTTGCCTTTGTGATATAGAGTTAGACAGGCTTTCAACTGGATAAAAGTGCTTTTTCTCAAATTTCAGTGACATAGGATTCACAGTAAATCATAATCATCACCTCTGGATCAGGATCCATGATGCTTCATATTGATTTCCTAGTCATAGATCTTTTCAAATGCTCACTGTGGCCTATGCACTCTCAGAAAAAAAGGTAACTTATTTACTCCTAAATGTGCATATTAGAACCTTTTGAAATGGTACCACCCTAGTGACAGCTTTTGTGCATTTTTTTTCTTAATGTGTACCATGAAATAATTTGTTGATTCATGGAAAAATGTTCCTGTCATTTACTTTTAATTTAATTTCACAGATTTTACATGCATATTCATGTCAAATAATTGTATAGACTGATATATCTCAGAGGTTTATGCACTGATAACAATCTCACAACAGTGCAAAATTCCTTTGGTCTGTGAAAGAGGAACACTGCACTTATAAAATGAATTATTATTATGGTAACACTTTATTTTATGGACCAATTCTCACTATTGACTAGTTGCTTATTATCATGCATATTACTAGCATATTGGCTGTTATAAAGCACATATTAATGCCTTATTCTGCATGACCACGTTTTAGATTCCATAATCCACCCCATACTTAAACTCAACAACTACCTTGCTAACTATAAATAAGCAGCAAATTAGGAGTTTATTGAGTAAAAACTCTTAATTAATAGTGAATATGTGTTCCCTATTCCAAAGTGTTACCGTTATTAATCTAGAAATGTGTTTAATAAAAAAAAAAGTTTGTTAATGTGCAAGAAAATGATTTTGTGTCTGCTGAAAGTTTTCTCAGTAATTATAAGGTTTTGTTTGTTGTTTCAAGAACCTTGCTCAAAACCAGAATGATGTGAACTCTGTCAATACCATCATCTATTTTCTAATAGATATGTAAAACAAGTTAACATATACACAAAAAAGTACAGTATGCATTCAGTCCACTATAATGAAGGTGGATTTAACTATGTAATGATAAGGCTTTTTTTTTTTTACATGCATATTCATGTCAAATAACTGTACAGACTGATATATCTCAGAGGTTTATGGAAATAAACTTCACATTGGGACATTTATGCATGAGAAAATACTATGAAGAAATGCACCAATGGCCTAAAACATTTAAAATAGCTCAGTCCTACAGCACTTGCCATCAAGGCATACTCACACACACACAAATCCCCTCTAGTTTCACAGAATAAAGATCAGTGGAAAAGTCAAGAGAGCCAGTGTGTGACTCTATAGCACTCTGATTGAAGTTGTTTATCACGAACAAGCCATCGGGAGAGGGCTCGACCAAGGAGTTTATCTGTAGCACGATTCAATTAAACAGCAATGATTTCACTCATGACAAAATCTTAATCTAGACTCCTGTGTTTTCTCGATAGGGGAGCATATGTTGGTTATATGATTGCTTTTCCTGCCTATCATAATTTACTTTGGTCTGAGAGAACAGCAAATCTCTAACCCTCTGTCTCGCCTTTCTTACTCTCTGCTAGAAAGCAATTCCGGATACAGAAGTCAAGCACCCTGAAGCGTGTTAATACTCACATATTGAAGTCTTACAGCAGGGTTTAGATGCAGTTCCTGCAGACATGAGCACTGATAACAGTCTCACAACACACAGTGTAAAGTTTCTCTGTCCTGTGAAAGAAGAACACTACACTTAAAATATGTTTTTAATCTAGAAATGTGCTTAATTTGAATAAAAAAGTGAGTTAATGTGCAAGAAAATTATTTTGTGTCTGATTAAAGTTTGTTTACTCAAGATATTTGCAAAAAGTCATTCATGAGGGGAAGTTTTCTCAGTAACTTGGCATGTCGGTTTCGAGGATCTTGTTCAAAACCAGAATAAGGTTTGTGAATTCTGTCAATTTAAACTAAAATTGGAATATCATCATATATTTTCTAATAGATGCGTAAACAAGTTAACACACACACACACACACACACACACACACACACACATATTCAGTCAACTAAATAAGGTGGATTCTAACCAAATTTTAATAAGTTTTAACTGTTCATTGTGACAACTGACCCAAAATATTTGGAGCAACATGTCCAAATATTAGTGCATTCTGTCTGGAACAGTTAAAAGATGCCTGTTTGAATTTGACCACAACACAATGACACTATGAGCATTAGCTTATGCAAATGAAATTGAATAGTTTTTTAGACTTTTAGTCTGCTGTATAGAGTTAAAGGTATATCTCTGTCACACAAGGCCAAATTCATACCTTACTTATTTTTTCTCTCGTGTGTGATCATGTGCTGCTTACCTCTGGGCAGATGGAGCTGAAGGAAGTGAAGGTCAGAGGGGGTCAAATGCTAGTCCTCCTGATGAACTCCACTACGAGACAGTAATGTCACTGTCAGATTATTCATCATGCTGCCAATGAAAGAGAAGCTATTGAAAATAAGATCTAAAATACATTATAATAGAGATAATCGATGCATTTACACTACCATTTAAAAGTTTGGGGTTGGTAAGAAGTCTCTTATGCTCACAAAGACTGAATTTATTTGCTCAAAAATATGGAAAAAAATTAATACCATGAAATCTTGCAATTAAAAAAACTGTTTTATATTTTAATTTAATGTAATTTTTCTGGTGATGCAAAGCTGAATTTTCAACAGCAATAACTCCAGTCTTCAGTGTCAGATGATCCTTCAGAAATCATTCTAATATGCTGATTTGCTGCTCAAGAAATATTTCTTATTATATGATATGCTGCTTAATATTTTTGTGGAAACCATGACACATTTTAGGAATCTTTAATAAATAGAAAGTTTAAAAGAACAGCATTTATTTTAAATGGAAATATTTTGCAACTTTACAAATATCTTTACATTCACTTTTGATGAATTTTATGCAATAAAAGTATTACTTTCTTTTTTTTTAATTGTAATGAGCCCAAACATTAGTGTATGTCGAAATTATTGAACTATAAAATATTTTAGCAACCTAATCTGTGCTGGTAAGTAGAATTTTATCCTAGTATTTCTGTTCATTAGTTGCAATTATTATTCATATATTTACGAAAACAAAATATTTAACGGAATATCCAATATTTAACAAAAACAAAATTACAAAATTACTGCATATGAAAGATAACTGTACCTAAATTCTTGGAGAAAACACAACTTTATAAAAGGATGTAAAGCCAAGCAATATGATTTATTTATTTCAACAAAGAAGTATTTACATATTGCATGTATGTAATTGCATCTCTACAACAATATGTTGTTTTGATACAGACATATTCATGTATCAGTAAAATGTACAGAATTTATCTTTACAATTAATGAGATCGGTTGGAGACTTTAGTGTCTGTATGACTGTATGCTGTCATGCCAGATGTAGACTCCCATGCCCTGATTTCTTGTATATTTAGTTTTCCATTCCTGCCTAAATTTGGACACTTGGTAACACAGCGTGAGTTTGTGTGTGAGTGTGTGAGCTGTGTGGATAAGGGAAGTGAAAATGTGGAAATAAATAATATGGATTAGGTGCTGTGGAAACCTCATGTTTGTCCACGGCCGAGTGAGTTTTTATCCTCTCTCTCTCTCTCTCTCTCTCTCTCTCTCTCTCTCTCTCTCTGTATGATAATACTTTTGTCAGGGCTCATGACCTAGTTGGTGCAAAGAGGCGAAAATTACGTCATTTGCAAATATGCTTTCATTTCACGATAGTGCATAATTGTCTGAATGAAAGGAGATTACCTCTCTAGCCCTCTATAAACAGTAATACCACAGTAGAGGGGGCGGCAGGGAAGGAGGGAACGATAATTTGCCAAAAAACCCAAAGCATGGAAGCATGTACTCAACCCAGGGTCCAGGTTATTCTGAGGGAGCCAATCTTTGATCAGCCAAGCTGAAATGGCCAAGATAAGTAGGAGCTACAACTCACGCCGGGACCCACACACCTGTCTGTTATTGCGATTTCCTCTCCGGTTTCTCAAGAGCGGTAAATAGCTGCTTCGCTCACCCCCCTCGCACCATTTCCCCTACCTTCAGCAAGCACCTTCACCTCGCCAACCCCTCCCTTATCTGCTCCCCACTTTCTTCTGGAGATCTCTGTCACTTTAATCCAGCCAGTCTGTGGCTGGTTAACAAGGAAATCCTGTGTCAATTATCACCAGGCACTTCCTGCTGGGAGAGCAATGGCGAATCAAAGTGGTCTGAGAGTCTTTCACACCAGAGGGAAGCAGCAGGCCTAATTAAATGGACCCTGTGTCCTGCCAGCAACCCGTAGCCCTAGCTACAGATAGCTCGCCCTCGATAACCCCCACCTCTCGCCGTGCGATTGTTTTGATTGGGTGGTTTGCTCAAAAATATGGAGAAAATTTTTTAATATTATGAAATATTATTACAATAAAAAAAAACATTTTTATATTTTAATTCAATGTACTTTTTTTCTGGTGATGGCAAAGCTGAATTTTCAACAGCAATTACTACAGTCTTCAGTGTCTCATGATCCTTCAGAAATCATTATAATAAGCTGATTTGCTGCTCAAGTAACATTTCTTATTATTATGAATGTCAAAAACAGTTATGCTGCTTAATATTTTTGTGGAAACCTTGATACACTTTAGGAATCTTTAATAAATAGAAAGTTCAAAAGAATAGTATTTGAAATAAAAATATTTTGGAACCTTACAAATGTCTTTACTGTCACTTTTGATGAATTTAATGTAATAAAAGTATTAATTTCTTTAAAAAAATTGTAATGACCCCAAACTTTTGAATGGGAGTGTATGTCGAAATGATTGAACAATAAAATATTTAAGTAAACTGTGCTGGTAAGTTGAATTTGATCCTAAAAGGTCTTGGATTTCTGTTCATTAGTTGCAATTATTATTCATGTATATTTAAAGAAAAAAAGGACTAATTTTGTTACCATTACTGCATATGAAAGATAATTGTACTCAAGTTTTTGTAGAAAACACAACTTTATAAATGGATGTCAATTCAAGCAATATGATTTATTTGTTTCAGTGAAGATGTATTTAAATACTGCATGTGTGTAATTGTATCTCTTGCATCTCTACAACAATATGTGAATGTGTTTTGGTACAGACATATTCATGTATTAGTGAAATATACAGAATATATCTTTACAATTATTGATGTCAATTGGAGACTTCAATGTCTGTATGACCGTATGCCAGATGTAGACTCCCGTGTCCTGATTTCTTGGATATTTAGTTTTCCAATTCAGCCTAAATCTGGACACTTGGTAACTCAGAGTGAGTATGTGAGTGTGTGTGTGTGTGTGTGTGTGTGAGCGCATGAGCTGTGTGGATAAGGGAGGTGAAAATGTGGAAATAAATAATATGGATTAGGTGCTGTGGAAACCTCATGTTTGTCCACGGCCGAATGAGTTTTTATCCTCTCTCTCTCTCTCTCTCTCTCTCTGTATGATAATACTTTTGTCAGGGCTCATGACCTAGTTGGTACAAAGAGGTGAAAATTACGTCATTTGCAAATATGCTTTCATTTCACGATAGTGCATAATTGTCTGAATGAAAGGAGATTACCTCTCTAGCCCTCTATAAACAGTAATACCACAGTAGAGGGGGCGGCAGGGAAGGAGGGAACGATAATTTGCCAAAAAACCCAAAGCATGGAAGCATGTACTCAACCCAGGGTCCAGGTTATTCTGAGGGAGCCAATCTTTGATCAGCCAAGCTGAAATGGCCAAGATAAGTAGGAGCTACAACTCACGCCGGGACCCACACACCTGTCTGTTATTGCGATTTCCTCTCCGGTTTCTCAAGAGCGGTAAATAGCTGCTTCGCTCACCCCCCTCGCACCATTTCCCCTACCTTCAGCAAGCACCTTCACCTCGCCAACCCCTCCCTTATCTGCTCCCCACTTTCTTCTGGAGATCTCTGTCACTTTAATCCAGCCAGTCTGTGGCTGGTTAACAAGGAAATCCTGTGTCAATTATCACCAGGCACTTCCTGCTGGGAGAGCAATGGCGAATCAAAGTGGTCTGAGAGTCTTTCACACCAGAGGGAAGCAGCAGGCCTAATTAAATGGACCCTGTGTCCTGCCAGCAACCCGTAGCCCTAGCTACAGATAGCTCGCCCTCGATAACCCCCACCTCTCGCCGTGCGATTGTTTTGATTGGGTGGAGCCGGCCGTTCAGGTTTCCCCATGGGCTTTTAAGGAGGGTGATATTAGACTTAGGGAAAGTGATGGATGAATATTTAGATGTGGAGGAGGCATGTGTGAAAGGGAGATCAGGACAATTTGTCCACGGTGATATGGATGGTGACAGAGAGGAGGGGGCAACATGCTTGACTCATTCTCCCATTTTTTAGGCCATTAGATCGGCTCACTTCCTGATGCAGAACTGTTACGTATGGTAATTGTGTTGATCTAAACTGTCTGAAATCATCTTTTTGGTTGTTGTCACTCATCCTACCATTTTTTTTTTAAAGGCAAAAACTGGTTTTTATGCACTGGTCAGTTTTGAGATTTTTGGTTGTTTGGCCTTTCATAACATGTTGTTTTGGACTAGTGGAAAGAAACATCCAATGGCACTTTTATGTGTTTATTTTATTACACTATTTGTGTCTATAGGTTTCAATTACTGTACATACTGTACCGTACAGGTGTTTTTGCAAAATTAATTTTTCGTCATGCACTGAGCCAGTTTTTCCTCATGCGCTTTCCTCCACTTCAGTAGTACTTACATACTTTTTATTCCAATCCATATTCTGAAGGCTTTTACAGAGTTTTTTTTATATAGATAAAATGTTTATTTTATACAGCATTTTGTACCTAAACAGGCTGGTTTCTACTCTTTTCTGACAGTATTTTCTGTTTTATGTAGTGATAAAAAGAAATGTGACCCTGGACCACAAAACCAGTCTTAAGTGTCAATTTTTCTAAATTGACATTTATACACCTTCTAAAAGCTGGATAAATAAGCTTTCCATTGATGTATGGTTTGTTAGGATAGGACAATATTTGGCCGAGATACAACTATTTGAAAATCTGGAATCTGAGGGTGCAAAAAAATCAAAATATTGAGAAAATCGCCTTTAAAATTGTCCAAATTAAGTTCTTAGCAATGCATATTACAAATCAAAAATGAAGTTTTGATATATTTACGGTAGGAAATTTGCAAAATATCTTCATGGAACATGATCTTTACTTAATATCCTAATGATTGTTGGCATAAAAGAAAAATCGATAATTTTGACCCATACAATGTATTTTTGGCTATTGCTACAAATATACTCGTGCAATTTAAGACTGGTTTTGTGCTCCAGGGTCACAAATATACAAAATCACCTTTGTGACAAAAATGTAACAAGAATTGGAATCTAGTTTTATCCAATGTTCAGATTCTGTTCTGTATGCATGCAAATTAGTTCAGATCTAATTACATAATGCCTATTTAAACATAACATTTCAAAAATGTTTGCAATTCTTATATGTAACCAACTGAGGGAAGCATCTATTATTAACATTTTTAATCTATTATCCTGGGCTGTCTTAAAAATATACAATATACAAATATACAAATATTTATTTTAAAACTAGACTTGTCAGTCTAAAGGGAGAAATGAATCAAACTTGCTTGTGCTGTTTTAGTGCCTGATTCTTGAGAAGCAGTTATGCAAATCATATAATGCCACAAATACGGCCACAAAATCTATGCAGAGCACAATTTGTATGCTACTTATTGTAAGGTTACAGCAGACTGCTGCAATTTGGCTATCTTTGCTGAGACTGTTAGCATCACTCTACTACTACAATCCATGTACCAGATGATGCTTTTTAAAATGTCAAAAATTACACTGTTTTACACCACACATTTAGATATATGACTGCTTGTAATACTCTTCTCCATTATTAATTTCCATAGCATCATGTAGTGAATTACTGCTGCTACGATCACTACAAAATAACATCTTAATTGAATTTGCGATGTAACAGAAGTAGTGACAGATCTTTTCTTCCGTATTGTGACGTAAATCCAAGTTAAATGGATTATCGAAAAATGTAGGGAGAGAGCTTGGTTGAATGTATTGGTTGTTAATTGGACGGAGGCAGATCTAAATGTGAGCTTGCTGACAATTTTAAGAAAGGTGCTGGGTTTAAGCGATCATGTTATGGCATTTTGATTAAAAATACTAATTTTGGTCAAATTTTAAATAAACAAACTTACATAGAAATAATGTATACATCTTTGGTTAAATTGCATTATAGGTGCTAAAAGTGAATAAAGCTCAGGTTACTATGCTGAAATACTATGCATCAGTGGTGGTACTATTCAATGAATTCGCCAAACAATTTTCTAAATATTTATACCCCATGATTTACTTTAAGACTACTCATAACTTTTCTTTGAAGCATAAAAAGCCAGTAAATAATATCTGGATTTGTGTGTATATAAATACGCCTCTGGCAGTATACTGCTCCAATATGCAGAAAATAGGAATTCTTAGATATGTTTCAAGTGGCTGTTTATGAACCTTTGACTTCAGGTTGAAACCACTATTTATCATCCTATCAGTCTGAGGGGTCAGAATGTGTCCCACTGCCTTTACTTGTAGCAGCCGCTTCACTGAAGACTGTCATTTACAGAAATAGAGTCGGCTGCATAATGTCAGATTATGCTGTCCCCCTCGTGTCACCACTCGAAAAGCTCTATTTATGACTCCATGAATCTATTTATGAGCCCATCTGAAAGTTTAAACTGTTGAAATGAATCATTTAAATGGTGCCAACATCTTGCCCCGATAGAAGGCAAAGCGGGAACTGTATCTCCAATGCAGCTGAACCATTAGAAGTGTTGGAGTTGAAATTGAAAACTGTAAAAGAAGGCTTATATCCGCATTCTCGCAATGTATAACTTGTTCAAGAAGCACTGGGCCCATGTTCCCAAGACACATTTTCCAGAAATGAACCGAGCGCTAAAAATTCATACATGCTAGCAACTTTTATGATCTAAACAGTGACAGAAAGTCTGAAAAAGACCATACGCTTATATAAATACATAAAAAGGCTAGATTCTGCCTGGAGTGCTCACACACTTCTCTCAGTATATCCACAATTCCATATTCTGTCATCTCCTCGCTGTCCACCTCATCCACCTTTTACATTTCCATATGGAGAAGCAGAGACAGGGGAGTGGGAAAAACCAATTTACCCACAGAGCGACATCATCTGCCGGGGCGTTTATCTCTGACACACCACCCCTCGGTCCACTGTTGACAGTACATGATATTCCATTAATCTGCCTAATGAAAATTTAACCAGTGTTATAAACAAATAATTGGCCATTATCCTCTCAAAGATCCCGAATAAATTACTTGGGCCTTTCTTTTTTCCTGCTGCCTAGGAGGAGGAGGAGGAGGGAGAGAGAGCTTTAGAGAGTGAGATGCGGAGAGAGAGACGTTGAGCACGCGAGAGAGAGACGGCCTTCCTGATTGATGTCGGAATAAACGCGTAGGGTTCCCTCCGCCACTGCGAGTGGGCTTCGGCTAAGCCTGTGATTGACTTAATGAGAGTCTTTGGGGTGAGTAAATGTTCCAAATTGCTCAGTCATTAGCTTTTGCGCGGCTGTCTGAAGATACCCCCGATCTGCTGCGCTAGGTCGACTCCTCTTGTACCATTCCGCCTGCAATTACATTTTCATTTAGAGCAAACCTCTGAAGTCCGATAGCCAGGCCCCCTTTTCATTATGCTGGCCTCCTTTTTCTTTTTTTATCTAAATGGTGTGAAATGTCTCTTCATTTAGACCAATTAAAGTTGAAAAAGACGCCACTGTAATGAATTATCATACAAATTATTTACTTAATGCTACGATCTTGCTGGCTGTCCAATCATGGATGCAGGGCATGGATGGAGAGAGGGAAAGAAAGAGTGGACTGCGATAAGAGAGAAGTGCATTTGGCCTGCTGAGACCACATTAACGTCTCTCGGCCTTTTAGCAAATGCCTATGCAGCGAGACTGTGTTTTAGGACAATGTGGAAACTGAAGTTGATGAATATTACTCTACCATTCGAGAGGTGATGAGGACGAGGCATCCTATGAGCTGGGGAATATGAGGACATTAGAACTCATTTCAGGAATTTGATTTCGGTGCTCAACTAACCTCCTTTAATTAAGAAGCTTATGCTTTTAAATTAACTCCACTTGACTGATGGAGACAGACGTTTGCTGTCGGAGGCAGGGGAGAGGATATTCCTATATCTTCGGAGGCTGTCGGGTGTATGCAAACACTGTGACAGTTTGAGACTATTACACTCTCCACATCACATCCTACGGGAATGCGCTTTTTCCCTGTCCTTCTCTCTATATTGGCCTCGTCATTTCAGCTTGACACTCTTTTGAAACACCAGTACCACTTGTGATCTGTTTGCCGTCTGAGAGACCTAAAGGCCTATTTAATAGCTTGAAGTATGGGGTTGATACTGGAAGACCTTTTGTAACCTAATAAAACAGAGAAACAAAAATGTAACTTGATAATGCACTTCAACTGACATCCAATAAAAAAAGTTACATCTGTTTGGGCTGTGAATGAATAGAGTTTTTACAGTTCACATTCATACCGTATATAAATATATTCATTACATTATATATATATATATATATATATATATATATATTATATTATATATATATATATATATATATATATATATATATTTATATATATATTCCTCTAATTAATCCAACCCTTAAAATGAATTGTTTTGGTGAAACCTAATGTATTCAGGTTGGTTCAGTGTTGTCAAAGGGCTAGTTCACCCAAAATTCTGCTATTAATTACTCACCCTCATGTCATTCCAAAGCCGTAAGACCTTCGTTCATCTTCGAAACACAAATTAAGATATTTTTGATGAAATCCAAGAGTTTTCTGACCCTGCATAGACAACAATCATCCCAAGCCCAAAAAGGTAGTCAGGACATCGTTAAAATAGTCCATGTGACATCAGTGGTTCAATCTTCATTTTATGAAGCAAAGAGAAGACTTTTTGTGTGCAAAGAAAACAAAAATAACAAAAGCGCTTGGATTTCATCAAAAATATCTTAATTTGTGTTCCGAAGATGAACGAAGGTCTTACAGGTTTGGAACGACATGAGGGTGAGTAATTAATGACAGAATTTTCATTTTTGGGCGAACTATCCCTTTAAATTTTTGTTATTTCTTTTCTATCCCTATTCTATTTCTATTTCTATTTTTTATCCCTTTTCTATTTTTTTACTTGAATCAAACCATTTATATTTTATCTGCTACACATATGCTACATATTTGTGTATTTACTATATTTTAATGCAGTCACTTTTCATAAAAAGTGTGACATTTCAATAATTACTGCCTAGAGAGTTTTGTTTAATTCAGAGAAACACATCAAAGAAATTTCAAAGGAAAATAAGAAGTTAATTTCATAATTTATATTCTGTTTTTACACATGCATTTATTGGGATCTTTGGGACCCCGAACATTAAGTAAAGTGAGCCTAATCTTTAATAATTATAATAATTCTCTG
This sequence comes from Sinocyclocheilus anshuiensis, assembly GCF_001515605.1. Lineage (NCBI taxonomy): Eukaryota > Metazoa > Chordata > Actinopteri > Cypriniformes > Cyprinidae > Sinocyclocheilus > Sinocyclocheilus anshuiensis. Next base: position 4,128,880 of record NW_015552625.1, on the reverse strand, counting down.
TTCATCATATTTCATAATGTCTGACAGTAATTATTGTGACCCATAAACCAAAACCCAGTTATATTATTTTATTCTTCTGAATTCAGTTGGATTCAAAGCATGTTAAAACTGGGCACCACTGATTGAGCTGAAGTGGCTTGTCACCATGGCGACAGCAGCTTCTGTGGCATGCCAAGTCTCTGTATACTGGGGGGTTTAGGGAGGACGCCACCAACGTTTCCCTGTAAACCCCTAAATACTCCCATTCTACGGATTAGAACTTTATTCCAAACAAACCGCCTGCCTCTTTTTTTTTTTTACACAGTGACACATAATTTGTGACTTTGGGTTCTTTGGGCTATCACATAAAAAAAAAAAAAAACATAGTAAACTTGGGCAAGTGGCACATCACAAATTTTACACGAGGTGGAGGTGTCAAGCTGTTATTAGTCCTTCTGGGCAATAATGTTAAGTGCTGGGTGATTTGCAGTAATCGCTATGAAATCAGCCACAGTGATAAAGTGCCACTTCCGCCACTGCTTCTGCATGGCGCCTGTTCAGCATCAGCACGTATTCATTCTGACAGCTAATAATACAAATGCCAGATCACTCCTGCAGCGAACACCCAACAGGGGGACCATTTCTCCATTTGGTAGAAACAGATGACAGGTCACCTATCGGCCTCTTTGCGGTTCTCCAAAGCATATTTAAATATATGAACTGCTTTTAATGATTGTGATAAATCAAAATGGTCGAAACAATTTAAAAAAGGTTAATGTGTTTAAGATTACTTGAAGAACTAATGAATGACTGTGTTTTACTTAAAAGGATAGTTCACTTTAAAAATGCAAATTTTAGCCAATGACTGCATTTAATTTGACCTCACTGTAATTCAATTACATTTTAGGTTTGAATAGAGAATAAAGGAAGCAAATGTATTCTTTAATAAAAAAATTAAATAAAAAAAATGACCGGAAGGTCATCAAGATTTTATTGTTTTCAACACATCTAGCAATAAGTGAAGAATGATTATTGAAGCTTGTTATAATGATGAGCAGTTAACTGTGACTGTTGATAAATGAATATTTATATTTAAATCGTTCAACATGCATTATTTATTTCATATTCATTTTTATTTATTTTTAATTTGGGCTGAACCAATATAACTAAACAGCAACGGAACCTGTCGGTACCGTCTAGTGGTTAGCGCACTGACATATAGTACAACTGTGTCTCTGGCGACCCGTGTTCGATTCCTGGCTTACGGTCCTTTGCTGATCACATTCCCCACCAATCGCTACACTGTCCTGTGTAAAAGCACAAAAAGGCAAAAAAAAAAGGTCGCACTTGCAAATTAGTGAGTTTTACTTTACAGTTACATGGTTGCTACTGTAAATGAAAACAGCAAAAATATGGCTATTTCTTCTACGGTAAGTTACTTGACAATTGCTGCCAGTTAATTACTGTGAATTCCACAGTCAGTTTCTTACAGTGCATCATCAAAGCGTTTTTAACTAAAATTACGAGTCCATAATCCATAATAACACTTCCTCCAGTGAAAAAGTGCATCTGCTGTTGTCTCTCACATCAAAATCCAGACACTTAGTTTAGAGCCGTTTAAACGCTGCTTGATCTGTGCGGATTTCTCTCCTGATTCAGACCAGAACACTTTTTCACCGGAGGAAGCGTTATTATGGATTATGAACTCGTATTTGAGCTAAAAACGTCTTAATGATGGATTAGTTTCAGCTTTTGTCTTCTCCAGATGTTATCTGATGGACTGGAGTGCTGTGGATTACTTGTGGATTATTGTGATGTTTTTATCAGCTGTTTGGACTCT
>NW_015552625.1:4125885-4126501 GCF_001515605.1 Sinocyclocheilus anshuiensis | reverse complement strand
GTAGTTTTCACAAGAGAGTGGGCACGACTATTTGTAACTTGTATGTGTTTGGCTTCTGGTGTCTTTTGCTTCCAGTTATGTACAAAATACAAAAACAGCCCATTATACTGCTTCATACAAACTTTTAATTATTATCATATTATTTTATATCATAATCAACATCTAGCAATAAGTGAAGAATGATAAATGAAGCTTGTTATAATGATGAGCAGTTAACTGTGACTGTTGATAAATGAATATTTATATTTAAATCGTTCAACATGCATTATTTATTTCATATTCATTTTTATTTATTTTTAATTTGGGCTGAACCAATATAACTAAACAGCAACGGAACCTGTCGGTACCGTCTAGTGGTTAGCGCACTGACATATAGTACAACTGTGTCTCTGGCGACCCGTGTTCGATTCCTGGCTTACGGTCCTTTGCTGATCACATTCCCCACCAATCGCTACACTGTCCTGTGTAAAAGCACAAAAAGGCAAAAAAAAAAGGTCGCACTTGCAAATTAGTGAGTTTTACTTTACAGTTACATGGTTGCTACTGTAAATGAAAATAGCAAAAATATGGTTATTTCTTCTACAGTAAGTTACTTGTCACTAGCTGCCAGTTAATT
>NW_015552625.1:4112171-4125621 GCF_001515605.1 Sinocyclocheilus anshuiensis | reverse complement strand
TTTATACAGTAAGTTACTTGTCACTTGCTGCCAGTTAATTACTGTGAATTTCACAGTCAGTTTCTTACAGTGCATATCGGTAAAACTTTACAATACGGGTGCACAAATATGCATTAATTCATTCTTAACTAATGCACAGATAATCACGAGTTAATGTATAACTCATGAAGAACTAAACCATTTATTAATGATTACTACATCAGCAGTGAACATTACTAATGAACATTCTATATGATTCATAGATTAAGTAATAAATAAATTATTATTAGTTAAATGTGTCATAATGTATTAGTTCCCTATATAACATATTATATTAACTAATGATGTAAATTCATATGTTAATTACCACAGTGTTCAAAGCTATGTACTTCAACTTCCAGTTGTCTGCTTTAATTAATCATTAGCTAATGATTTGCAAAGGTATCATTATGTTATGACTTTACTTGTTGAGGCACAGAACTATTAACTAATTGTTAAGTAATATGCCATTGTGGTTATGGATTTTGAATTGGTTAGTTAGTCATGTGCCTCAACAAGTAAAGTCATAACATGACTTGACCGACAGCAACATGACATGATATCTTTGCAAATCATTAGCTAATGATTAATTAAAGCAGACAACTGGAAGTTGAAATGCATGGCTTCGACCCACTGTGGTAATTAACACATGAATTTATACTATTAGTTAATAAAATATGTTATTAGGGAAATAATACATTATGACACATTTAACTAATAACAATTTATTGATTACTTAATCTATGAATCATTTAGAATGTTCATTTGTTGCTGATGCAGTAGTTATTAATAAATGGTTTAGTTCTTCATGAGTTACATACAGTATTAACTCATGATTATCTGTGCATTAGTTAAGCATGAATGAATGCATATTAGTGCCACCGTATTGTAAAGTGTAACCAAAATATCTTCTTTTGTGTTCAACAGAATAAAGAAAGTCAAACAGTAATGAAAGAATTTTCATTTTTAGTAAACTATGTTTTTAAAAGACAAAAATGTGGATTCAGGATTGGTTTAGTCTAATCTAGAAGAATATGGAACCAAACAGTGTTCCATTGGTCTGGGTAAACTGCGTTTGATAAGGTAAATGGAATTTTGTCATTGGTGACTAAACAGGATTCTGTGAAGTTGCCGGTAATCAGGGCTAAGTCCCACCTAAACACTGTGTAATTAAATTGTTGACATGCATAATTGCTCACCAATTAGAATCCTGGTGCACTTGACTCTGCTTTCAGGGTCACTCGGTAGGGTGGCTAGCATCCAGTCAAGCAGACGCATGTTTGCACACTACTGCACCGAGCTGCCTGCGAGGGGTCTCGATAGCAGTGTACATAAAGCAAGGCTGCATGCTGTCTGCAGCAGATGTATGCTAATTGTTAGCCGAGTGTGGACAACTGATCCAAAAGCAAACATCAGTCACACCGATGAACAAACACAATGCTAGCGGTCTAAGGAGCATGCTAAGATTGCCTTCACCGTTGTCATTCACATTAAGGAGTGGTTAGGCTTTATCTGGGACTGTCTGCTCAGATTAGAATTGCTTTATGGTAGAGGTTTTGCTAATAACCCACGCAACAAGCCCAGATTTGTCAATCTTTGCCTTAAAGTCATCATGCCCCATCGTATTGTGAACGATTTATTTATGTATCTGCTTGTAATTTTGATTCAAAATGTCATAACTGAATCTTCAGGTGAAAACGGCATACTTTTCTTTGATGACGTATATAGGACTTGTCCAATCAATCTGATTAAACCCCACCCACATCTCAACATCCAATCAACAACTGATCACCGAAACCAAGTTCCCGGCCTACATTTTTACTCTCGGATATATGTCACAATACAGAAGAATTCCATTGTGACTTTTAAGTACATTCACAATATATAATTACTTCGCAGAAGAGCTTCCTGAATATACAACATGATTTATGTTGATGTGAGTTTGGTGTATTTATAGTTACGCGTAAAATTACGTCATTTCGGCTGGCAGATCACATCAGAATTAAAAGCTTTTGTAAACCTGTGTGATCAAATGACTCCCCTGCAATCCTAGAACAATGCTTTTGTTTTTCCCCGTGCTAATGAGCAAGCTCACCTCCGAAATCAATTTAAAAGTCTGCCGTAGCCTTTGAATGAAGAAGAGTAGAACCATTAATTAAAAGTGGAACAGGTTCTTATTTTAGTGGAAAGTGGAAAAATCGTGAGCCTTTGTTGAGGAAAGCCCAGGAGCCAGGCTTTCATTAGCCTACATGCATGGCAGAAGCAATTCATCAGCCGTAATTTTCTCTCAATGGGGAAAAAAGAAGGGGATGAACCTCAGTACGCTATTTATGGTGTTTTACGGAAGTGGGAAAACAGTAATGTGATTAACAGTTATCTACAACATGTTTGAAATGGCCCCTCCTGCAAGTGTTTGGGTATAGATTAAAAAATAGACTGCAGCAGAAAGAGAGAGGAAAAGCGAGAGGGAGGGAGATAGGTTGATATAAAAAATCTGCTTCGCTGTGCGACACTGTAGCACATTGATGGAGATTTTCTTTCTCGCTTTTTTAGACAAATTCTGTGTCACATTAAAAGAGAATTTTTTGGCGCCCCATCCACCCCCCTTCTCTAAATATCTGTATTTAAATGTGTCTGTCCCTCGACGAAGGCGCGACGAGCGGAGTGTCTGCCTTTGTCCTGCGCGAGAGTATCTCCACGACATATGAACTGCTTTTAGGATTAGCTGAGTGCAGATTTATTTAATGCAACCTCGTGGAGTATTGTTGAAAATCTATTTTGGGAAACGCAGGGCTTGCCAAGCTCTAAGCCTGGTAATATATGCCTGCTACAGTTTAAGAGACTAGGTTCAGGCACCCTCTTTATGCCGGGATCATATGGTTCATGCATACCCATTCAATATGAAAATATCGAGGGGGCTGATAGGACACTATGCGAAATATCCCCCCTAATACAATCCCTCCGGTCACTTGTTTGTCCAGCCTGCTTAAATATTTGCTATTCTGAAAATGTTTGAGATATTCAATTGATACGATACTGTGCATGCATATGCGTGGAGGGTTTAAGAGACATGGCTGTACGGCTAACAATGGAGGAGAAAATGTGAGGGAAAACAAAAGCTAAATTGCTTTTTGAAAAATGTGACATTTGAAGCAAAATGCTCAATATTCGGCATGTAAATATAAGAACATATAATGTAATTTATTGTAATATAATTAGATCAGTTCACCATAAAACTCTTGTTGTATTTAACTGCCTTTTTTGTCTTCACAATATATGGTTTTCATTTTTAATTGATCTAATTTGGACTAAAATATACCCTGAAAACACAAAATATACACAGCAACAGCAAGGGTCAAACACAAAAAAATGGAAGAAAAACCCCCACAAAACTATTCCCCCAACTACATCTCCCATGAAGCCTCGGGATAGGGCTTTGGGCCCATTCTCCACACAGTGTAATGTGGGCATGGTGACAGGCGAGCAGACAATAGAGGGGAGCCAGGGGGAGCGCAGGCAAGGGGAAGAGAGCGTCAGACAAAAGGGGAGGACATGGGCTTTGCACGGAAGACACGCTAAACCCGACGGCTTTATCAGAAGTGTGAAAGACAGGGGCCAGACTTCAAACATGATTTTCCTCAGCGTGACAAAAGAACTCTTCAAACATAGCCTACCTCTCTCTCCGAGAGGCTACAGCCGATGTAGAGAGCTGCACATTCTTTGCTACGAGTAAAATGGATGATTTGTGCTATAAATAAGCTGTTGTGACTGACATTGAGGAAACCAGTGTAAAAAAAAGACCTTCATGGTGCATATTTGCTAATTTTAAAATGTTAAAAAAGGCGTTCAGTGTACACTGTATTGTTGTAACATATATGTACACCATGGTAAAGGGATAGTTCACAACAAAAATGAAAATTCTGTCATTATTTACTCACCTTCATGTCATTCCGAACCTTTCTTCTGCAAATCAGTCACTGAAATAAAAGATATTTTGAAGAATGTGTCAGCTGTGAATGAACACTGCATTATAATGGACCCCTTTGACTTTCATTGTATTGTCAAATAAACAAATACATATTACAATTAAAAATATCTTCTTATGTGTTCCACAGAATAAAGTCATAAAAGTTTGGAACAAAATGAAGGTGAGTAAATAATGGTCACACTTTAGTTTGGGGATCAGTTCTCACTATTAACTAACTATTAACTATGGCTTTTGCCTCAATAAACTCCTAATTTGCCACTTATTATTAAGGTAGTTGTTAAATTTAGGTATAGGATAGGATTAAGGGATCTAAAATATGGTCATTCAGAATAAGGTATTAACATGTGCTTTGTAAGTACTAATAAATAGTAATACACATGATAATAAGCAACTAGTTAATAGTGAGATTTGGTCCCTAAACTAAAGTGTTACTGAGAATTTACATTTTTGAGTGAACTGTTTCTTAAAATGTTCAGCTGTTAAAAAAATCTCATACAGAATGTAGCAGCACTTTAAGAAAAAATGATCAGATATATAAATATTTTCCTTCAATATCATCTCTAACAACTAACAACATCTTTTCCAAAGATTTATGACTGACCGCATAGTTCTCAGACTCTTGGGGGAAAAAAATGAGCTCAAATATTTCTTCTGTGCTACTCATTACTATACCAAACAAAAGGTATTCAACAAGCAATTTCCACGATCATCAGTACCTCATCCATAAAAACAAGTGCTCTAAGCATCCCTCATTATATTAGCTTTAATTCTACAGACTTCAAGTAGAGCTCTAGGCTTGTCAAAATATCTACTCTCTGGCTAGGAAGCACACAAAGTTCAATCAATTAGTCCGTGATTATTATTACTACTGTAGTTATTACTAGTCCCACTAGCCAGACTGTTATGGTAACCCCAGACACAGCCCATAATACTAATCCTCACCCTCTCTATGACCCTAACCTTTACACCTTTTAATCAAAATCATATTTTGTGGAGAGGGGCAAAATATTGACATGTTATTTTTTGATGTGTTCAGCGAGTGGATCATGGGCAATGTTCTGGGAATGAAGACTTTTCTTTTTGTCTTGTGAAGCTTTCTCTCTCTTTTTTCACTGAATTTTTTTCTCCTTTTGTATCATTTTTCCTGTGCTGCAGCGTCTGTAGTCACAAGGCCATTAGGGTTGGAGCAAATTAGAAGAACAAAGACAGCGGTTGTAGATGGGCTGTTTTGGGTGTGTGGCTCAACGTTTTATTAGAATCAGTCATGTACACAGCCGTCTATAAAGGGCTGTTTAGCATTGTCTATAGCTCTCAAAACTTGTGGTATGAAATTTTATATTATACAATATTACTATTAAGCAAAAACAGAAAGGGAAATGCTGGGTTGTACCACAGCTGAAGCAGACAAAGCAGTGAACTGTTGTCTTGTCATCCTGTTTTAATATTTGACCCATTTCTTTTTTTTTTGCATAAAATAAAGTTTGCGGAAAATAACTCAAATATAGACAATAAATATGGACCAGACGCCATGATAAAGACAGAAGCAAGAAGCATCCCAGCGAGCAAACACAACAGAGAAGACAAAGATATTTCCTATGCAAAGCTCTCACACAATGTCATGTGTGATAGCGAACAAGGTTGTCCAAGTCACATGCGGAGTGGGGGTCTGGACGGCAGGGGGGATGTGCCGAGTCGAGGTCGGCTGGGCTGCATCTTGCGCCGATTGGAACTCCTTGCTTTGATTCGGTTGATCCCGGATCTCAGAGTATTCCGGGTGACACAAAGCAGAGCGAGGCTTTGGGGTAATCTCATTACAAAACTTACCAACAGATGAAAAAAATGAGGAGAGAGAGAAAGGGAAAAGCCTCACAAACCACGCCATGCCAAAGCGGTGGCTCACAGAGGCAGGTGTAATGTTACCAAATTAGCCTCTAAACGGTAAAAAGGAGATTATTGCATATGCCCCAGCTAGCCAGAGCTTGGAGCCCCTAGGGGCGGCCCAAATTAGAGGCGCTGAGGACTCCCGGAGGGCTTTGGCCCAGAGCAGACACACTGGCTGACGGATGAATGGAGGGCTGAAGGGATGCAGTGTGAGTACAGTGTGGTGGTTTTAGGTAACTTAGGATAACTTATTAATTTAGACAGAACTCATTATATTTAACTATCAACGTTTCATTAAAGGATCAGCTTTGTGTCAAATGGGCTCATGTATTATTTTTTTTATTTTTTATTTATTTAGTCATTTAGCAGACACTTTTATACAAAGCGACTTACAAATGAGGACAACAGAAGCAATCAATTGTAGTATTAAAACAACTAAAAACAGATCCAAAACTAAAAGCTAAAACTTTATAAATACTACTTATACACATTTTAAAAATAAAGAAATTAAATAAAAATGACAAATGCATACAACAAAATTTCAAAACTTAACATTTAAATGAAAAACAAAAATAAAGCTAAAAACAATTCAAAATATTAAAGAACAAAAGGTATGAGTATAATAATGGATCATACATAACACTAAGCCGAACACCAAAAAAACAACTACATATATGTGTATGTACAACCATACACATACATACATATATATACATACACATTTATAAATTCAATATATTTATTATTTCATTTCCATTTAGTTGGTTGACGTATTAAAATAACTCAAATTAAATAAAACTAAAACTTAATAAAAGACCTATACAGACATAATAAATTCAGACATAATTTAACTAAAATTAAAATAAATAACAAATACAAATAATACAAATCAAACGACAGTAGTTTATCAGTAATCCTAAAAAACAACAACTTACCTACACATAGTAAGAAATGGTTATAAAAACTGAAACAGAAGTGAAACAAGTAGTAGGAAAGAGGAGAAATAAAAAGCGATACTTATCCTTTGTCCCTGCCCGGTGGAGTCGCACGGTAGAGTCGATGGTCTTTACACTCTTCACCACCTCTTTCTTTTCTGCTGGCGCTTGAACACATTTTTTCACAACAAATGGCCAAGCAAGCGCAGACACTGACAAGATACGCGATACAGAAGGAGACCAAATGCGATATCAGCAGGTCTCCACACAGTAAACAAAACTGTGTGAAAAATTAAAAAAACATTTTTTAAACGTATGTGAAGGACTCGGGACATTTGCCGGAAAAATCAAAAGGATTTATTAATTGCATTTTTATTGCCAATGTATGAACAGCTTGTAACAAATTAAAAAAACCTATGTGAAGGACTCGGGATGTTTTGCCGGAAAAATCAAAAGGATGTGATGCACGTTCCCTAGAATGTGTCACATGAAATGAAGGCTTACAGGGTTAAGGATGATGCGGAAAGAGCCATTCCGTATTGTAACTTCAAAGTGTAATGTAAAGAAAGGGGATTAATCCAAAGTCTCTCACAGCCAGATCTATATAGAATAGTCTCAAATATAAATTAGAATCAAACTCATAACAATGTCATTTTAATTAGGCCTACCTCATCTGTCGACATCAGATAGTGCAAACATATCCATATCAGATGCTTTCTTCACCTCTACTTTCTCACCGCTGTCATTTTTGTTTTGTGTTTATTTTTTATTGACAAGAAAGCATGCAGCACATATTTAAATGTTACATATTTATCTAAATGTTGCTCTTAGCAGTGTGGAGGGTGTCTGAATGTTCGTTAACAGTATATCTCAGCAAAAGTATTTCCATCTTTTTTTGTAAGCAAAGAAGAACGAAAAAGAACTACACTAAAACATGTTCAGTCTCTTTCACGCCGGTGTGTGTGCATGAGTGCAAGCACGAGCAGTAAGTTGCTGACTGCAGTTCACTAAACAGCCACCGGTGTCGCTAATAATAAGGGTTTATGAACTCTGTATATAGTCTCTTGAAAAATAATAATAATAATAATAACCATAATTAGGACTTGTAATGATTTAATATTTAATAATATTTAAAATTAATAAGGCTTTTACAAAATTTTTAATGTCTCCTGAACATTCAGAAATCATTCTAATATGCTGATTTGGTGCTTAAGAATCATTTCTTCTTATTATCCATGTTAAAAACTATTTTGCTGCTTAATATTTTGTGAAAACTGTGATACTATTCAAACGTTTAGGATAAATAAGATTTAAAATATTGAAAAAAGTTATCATGGTTTCCATAAAAATGTTCAGCAGCAAAAACTGTTTGATATTAAGAACCATTATTAATAACTGAGCAGCAAATCAGCATGTTAGCATGATTTCTGAAGGATCATGTGACTCTGAAGACTGGAGTAATGGCTGCTGAAAATGTAGCTTTGCAATCACAGGAATAAATTACATTTTAAAATATGAAAAAATAGATAATAGTTCTTCTAAATTGGAGTAATGTTATACAATATTACTGTGTTTACTGTGTTTTTGAATCAAATAAATGCAGCCTTGGTGAGCATAAGAGGCTTCTTTTAAAAACATTACAACATCTTTATTATTCAAAACTTTTGAATGGTTTTGTGTGTGAGAGATAGAGAGAATGTAAACAAATAAGTATGTCAATAAATAAATAGTTTTTGGAAGAATCTGATGAGAAATGTTAAATGTTCCTATAGAAACTGACTTTTGATTTCATAAATTTTTGAGACGTTGACATTTTTCCTGAAATAACTGGGGTCTTTTTCTCAGAGAAACCTCTAAGAAGCAGAAAAATCGCTCTGTTTATTCTCACTGCTGCCTATGAGAAATAACTGAGATATTAAAGCGTTTTTATGATATCTGTGACTTTTCTTTCCTGTCAGGTGAAAAACAATTACAATCCATGGTGCCAGTAATTCACTTTTAAGTCTGAGAGCTCAAACTCTCATACTCACTTTTTCCAAGCTTAAACCCATGTGGTCTTAAATTACAGCACCCCGCAAATCAACATCTGTTGTTCCTCATTCTGTTGGGCCAAAGATGACACTGCTGGAGGTAGATTCCCCACCACTGGCAAATGATTCTGTCAGCTACCACTTAAGTCTGCTGGCTATGTTCTTCTCATAAAAATGGTGCATAGAAGATGTGATGGAGTGTGCATGATCTTGGGAGCCTGAACCTGAAGTCGTCTAATCTCTGGCTGGATTAGTGTGGCAGATTGATGCCATATGTGGCACGGCGCTCTGCTTACACCATGACAATGATCAAGTGCGGTGTGCAGAGTTTTCGTCTCTTAGAGCGACTTAAGTGCTATTACTGGAGTTTAAAACCCTCCTAAAAGGGCTTCCATGAATACAAAAGGGAGAAAATGACTACTGAGCTGTCTGGAAAATGTGGCAATGGGGCACTGGATTTAACATATTCATCCAAAACAGATAAACCAGAGACTACAAGTGAAAGGTACAGGCCTCGTTTAACATTAAAGAGGGAGAAGGACGAAGGATGAGTGCAGATACGTTCCTTGGTCGCTACCCCTTTTTTTCCTCTCAGACACACCGAGGTTTCAGCTCATTGTTACATAAGGTTGTGTAACAAATGAGCCGTGTTGCTTTGAACTGGTTGACCACACCAGGCTGGAGGAACCGCTTGGAGAAGGACCTCAACATGTGGCAGCAATAAGATTGCCCCCTCCCTGCCCGAGACATGTGGGAGACAGAGCATTCCTGCCAAGCTCATTAAAGCTGAAAACACTCATCCCACAAACACTGTAGCACTCTCATGCATGGGGTGACGAGACATGTGTCTTTATTTTCCCACTAAGGCTATGATAGTTGTGAGTGGAGGGTCAGCTGAGGAATCTGCGCTCTGTGGAAAAAGTTGTCAGGTTGCCTTGACACATTTCTATTGTTTAGGGCTTTAAATGACTTTTATTTGGGGTTCAATACAAGCTCATTTGGCAGGATTTGTGGCATAATGTTGATTACCACAAAAATAATGAATTTCAACCATTAGGGTGTAACTAGTTGACGATATAGCGTAACTAGATCTAGTGGAACTAGTGTAACAATCTCAAAGTAAAAAGAGCTGCTAAGGTCAGATTTTGTGGTGGCTGCACTTTAAAATTAAATGATTATAATCTTAATTCAGGTGATGAAGAATTTTGAAAGTCTTTGAAAGTTTGAAACTGTAAGGTTAACCCTGCTTGCTTTAAATGTTTCAAAATGATTAACAGTTGAAAATATTTGTTAGAAATTTAGAAAAGTAATCAAATGTAATGTTACATTACTTTAATAAAGTAACTGAAATAGTAACACTACTTATTACATTTTAAATAGGGTAACTTGTAATCTGTAACCTATTACATTTCCAAAGTAACCTTCCCAACACTGATTTCAACTCATTCCTCCTTTTCTTTAAAACAAATAAAAAAAACAAAAAAAAAACAGTTACAGTTAGCCACTTACATAAATAATTACTTAAATAAATTCATGAAATATAGTCATTAAATAAATGTTTTAGCACTATAGCCACAAGACATAAACAATACGCACTATGATTTTAGTGTGAAAAATTGCTTACGTTTTCTATGTAAATTTATATAAAATTTTATACTATGCTTCATGGACACCTCAGATACATTATATTTAATTATCAACTTCGAAGATGTTTTTCTTAAAATGTTGTATAATAAATAAATATTGAAATAAATTAAAACAAATTTGAGGGGACAGAATTTGATGATAAATGTTAATTTCAGTTCTATTAAATTTTACAACTTTGTTGCTGTAAAAATGACACAAACAACTGTACGGCTCAAATAATACACACTAGTTGGTTCTGTTTACTTCCACTTTACTTGTAAGTGCCTTTTTGTGGTAATCAATGTTAAGCTCAGATACTATTTTGAGTGAAACAGGGGCGGATTTAGTGAATTGGGGGCCCCAGGCAATGTATAGTCATGGGACCGTATACATTTGCACACACTTTCCTAGATCAACCTTGAGGTTCCTTTTTTGTTGTGATGCTTGCTGCTGCACAATGGTGCCCATAGTTGTGTCCAATGTTTCTACATTTTTCAGGTACATGTTATAATGGGTTTCTTTCATGTTGTAAACCACAAAATAGTAACTGATTTACAGTTGAGATACAGGTTTTCACAAAAACAAAATAAATTATAAAATGATAAACCTCACAATTGTGCATTTAAACCAGGGGTGAGTCTTTATTTAAAACGGGGTTATGTGGGTGGATTTTTGCATTGGTCTGAACAAAAACTACAGACTGGATTATTGAAAATGAACATTCATTCTCTGCCAGTAGGAGGCGCTTTTGGAACATCAGAAATATAGAATGAGAAAAGTGTGAAAAAATAGAGCCTATATTGACGAGGAAAGTCCACTGATGAGTTACCAGCATAAGCCTGTGTGCAAAGGCTGTCTAATTCTAAACTTTAAAATACATTTATTTTTAGTTATTTCTACTACAAATTTAAATAAAACTGAAAAAATGATGAAAAAACAATTATATATTTACACACCTAAGGATTATATCAACCAAAAAAGTAACTGCGTATGTGTCCTCTATTGGTTCCTTCTCATAAATGAGTAAGCGGCATTTAAAACTATTATAAACATATAATACACACTGTTTCTCAATATTTAATTACAGCTTCAGATGCATGATATTTTCATCTCCTTCAAGCAGGATACACAAAAAGCACGTTCAACTCAGACGGTTGTCGTGGTAATAAACACCGTAAACAGGAACCGTTCGCGTGTCATCATCTCCTATATGAATAGCATTTTAGGGGGCTCAAGGCAGTCGCCTACCTTTGCCTAATGGGTAAGTCTGCCCCTGGAGTGAAACATACTTGTATTGAAAATTGAATATTTATTTAAAAGGATGTTCTTAAACTCCATTTAGCAATAATCATTATTTCATATATCAAAAAATAAAACAAATATATAAAAAAAAATGAAACTTAGTTATTCTCTGTAGTTCTGTATAGGCTACTGACCACTAAAACGTTCAAGGCGGTTAATTGTACAGCCTTCAATTATAAATCAAAGATGAAACGTCCAGTAAAAGCGTATTAGTCAATTTAACAATGTGACAGAAGCAACAACGCCCCTCTGTAATGACAATGTACAGGCTAAAGTTCTCACCACTTTAAACTAATTTGTTTGCTGTTCATTCATCCGCCTGCCGTCCAGTTTATTTTTATGCACTTTTCAACAAAAGAGGCATTTTGGTTTCCATTCTGACAAGTACCACTACAAACAGAAGTAATGAATAAATCTGGTTATGCCGTAAAACTTGACAGACATGAGAAGACTCGTATTTGCATACACAACATCTTGACATGAGATTTAGCATTTCTAAAGGCCTCGAAATGTTTTCACTTAAAAGTGATATGGGAAAAAAAGAATAAAAACAAAATGGCCACCGGGGAGACTCTTTAAGGAGACATCTGGCATGATTATTTTTGAGCTCTTCTGCTAATCCGCTAGAAATGTAAACTGGTGAGGAGACGTGCCAAATGGCTTTGGAGCAAGACTGCCTTTTGGACTTGTGGAAGATTCAAATGAGTTTTCACAGAAGCGTTTGCGGCATTATTGGAAAACGCAGAGAAACAATTGTAATTAGTTTTCATGCTGTCACATTTATCATCATTATCCTAGTTTTTAGACATGCCAAATTTACTCCACCATTTAATGCCACTGCCATATGCACGGAAGCTTCAAAATATGCTGTAGCGTATCTGTTGTTTTTTTCTCTCTTCCTCCTTCTCTTTCTCTTTTGAAAACACCAAGCATTGTCAGATGGATGATATGTGGCACTGATGCTCGGCGATGCTCGTCACCATGGCTGCAAGTCGTGTGGGTACCATTCAGAGGTGGCCTTGCCTCCACTAATCCACTTGTCAGCGTTGACTGCCAAGCAAGTCGTCCCACACACTCAACAATGTGAGTTTATTCAGTGATCTGGGACAGAGACTGCATCTGCCCACTGCTAAGGCCAGAAGAGCCATTGAAAAACGCCCACGAGCCTAAACTCATATCCATCCACAGCTCGCTTAAAAAGGGATCATGTAAAACTCTTTAGCTTAAACGCCGTAGCTTCATTTCCAAATGTTCTTGAGTAAACTTTACATCCTGCCAACTGAGAGCTGCTGTTTTTTCGTACACTCGATGCAGAAGATGCTATGTTTTGTCTGTGTTTGTAAGCTCATGGTACATCCTTTTTGTATTAATCATGTGTATTACAGTGTAAGAGAAGACACTTAGAAGAGCAATGACTACTGGAGCTTTACCATCACATGAATAAACTGCATTTTAAAATATCTTAAAATAGAAAACAGTTATTTTAAATTGTAATAATATTTTACAATATTACTTTATTACTGTACAATATTACTATTTTTATTATATTTTGATTAAATAAATGCAGCCTTGATTAGCATAAGAGACTTATTTCAAAAACATAAAAAGCAAAAAAATAAAAATAAAATTATATATATAAATATATATATATATATATATATATATATATA
>NW_015552625.1:4101499-4112094 GCF_001515605.1 Sinocyclocheilus anshuiensis | reverse complement strand
GCGTCCGCTCTAGTCAATGCTTGTGTTGGGATTATACCAGCACGTTTCTGAACCATCCCAGAAGCGGCTCTCCAAGGTGTTTATACAGCGATCTGTCATGCCACATCAAAGACTGTCAAAACGCCATTTATTATTTGAATTTCCGGAGAAAAAAATAAAAACTGTATTCGTTCGGTTCACATGCGTACCGAACCGAAAGACCCGTACCGAAACGGCAATAGGGATTTCGCCTAGGGCGTCAAATTGGCTAGAAACGGCCCTGGGCAGACACATGGAGGTAACTGTATTCGGTCTGGTCTTCTGTCACCATACGCTGGAGCACGGGAACGAGGAAACGAGGAGATGTGGAGATTTCACAAAATGAGAGTCTTTAATGATCCAACAGGAGACACAGAGCACAAGGATGACGTTCAACAACGAGTAGACCAGACAAACACAAACTGAACAGACTGGGACTTATAAACACAGGGCAGTCTTAGCAAACGACTGTACTTATAGCCTGTTTGAACTATTTACTGGTCCGTGTAATTCTGAGAAACAAAACACTGTGCTCGGAGACGCATTGATGGGGCAAAACAGAATTTTGTGTCTGTGTTTATTGTGTTTATTTACTGTACATTTGCCATCGTGCAGATATTCGGAAAAACGGGACTCTAGTTTGTGTGATAGGCTAACTCCTATATCGTAAGCATTCACTCATTAAATGCAGGGTTCGTTCAACCAATAAATTTCAATGACTTTTAAGGCAATATTCATAACCTAATGCTCCATTATTTTACACAAACGTTCGGAAAATTTATGATTATTAGTGCTATTTGTTTGCTTTCTAATAAGCACAGGCTGCGACTGTGCCAGACGTTACTTCATGCAGAGAACATAAGTTAGGCTACATAATCACATAACTGAATGCCAGAATGTTAAGTATATTGTAATTTGCTTAGCCAGTATTATAAATTAAACTCAGGACCTGAATTTCGTTTTAGAAACAGCTTTGGTGGAAAAAACTCAGGTACAGAAATGCTGCAGAAATGGAATAAACTGTAAATTAAAAACAGTGAATTCACTGTAAATTAAACAACAGATTAATTCTTAAAATTAAAGTTACAAAAGTTATTCAGTCAAGAGCAGTGAGCGATTTTGCCTTTTGTTGTTAACATTAATTAACAATACCAATAGGCCTAATTAATTAACATTGTTAACATTAACATTTGGTATGAAAGTGACAGCAGCTTTTAGTATACCTGCTGTCTGTCAGTCTGTGTTAAAGAACAAAAGAAAAAAAATCACTCTGCTCAAATCTGCTCTTGACTAAATAACTTTTTCATATTTAATATGGATTAATATATAAATATAATCTATATCTATGACTTTATACATCATAGTATTTGTTCCTACTGTTAGTTTTAGGCTATAGCCTACCTGAAAAAGTTAAAGCACAGTTTGTTTCATTTGTATCCTTGTGCTATTGCTAGTAACTTGTTCATTTATACTGGCCATTTAATTGTCTTTATGTAACATTATTTATTAAAATGCAAGGTTACTTGAGTCAGAAACAATGAAAACAATAACTTTTTCTGGAGGTGTTTGCACGGCTTCATGTGCGCGCGCTTTGGATGTGACCTTGAGCGCCCAGAAAAGTAGTTTGGATAGCGCAAGTACCGGATGGTTTAAAAAGACGTGCAAATGATAAACTTTTGTGAGTACATGTAACTGTAAGTACATAGGACTCTTAATATAAAGTGAGACCTTAAAATTTAACTTCGTTTATTCCTGTGATGGCAAAGCTGAATTTTCAGCAGCCATTACTCCAGTCTTCAGTGTCTGAATTAAAAAAATAAATAAATGAAAAATTACCGACCCCTAAATCCATATAAACCTTTCTGAACAACCAAGATGTTTACAGCTATATTATTATTATTTTTTTTATCATGATAGTTACACCACATTTAAAAAAAATTCCCTTTTCTTATTTGGGACCCTTATTTGTCATTGACCCTTGTACTCCTTTTATTTTCAAATTCTAAACACATCCATACTATTGTTCTGTTTTCAGAAGTTCTGTATGTCTTTCAATACTGTCCCACTTCATACTCAGTGATATAAAGAGTCCTAAAGAGACCGTAATACACTGGGTTACAAAAACAATTAGGCTTATTCATCCACTTGCTTTGACATATACAGGAACATGTTTTGCATTACACAGTGGAAGTTTAGATGGAGCTTTTTTCATACTGAGAAAGAGGGATGGGCTCAATCCACTGAAGTGTGCCGTCTACACTGATCTCTGAATCCCCTTTTGACTTCAAACAAACTTCCACAATTTACAGAGAGTGATGCATTTGATGGAGGTTATAACGGCGGAGTCACAACAATGCTAGAACAGCGTGGCGTGATAGATTGGGCTTCTGTAATCGTTCTCAGTTGCCGTTTCATAAATCTTCAAAGGGCCACTGACCTCAGTCCCAAACACTTCATAAATCAACATATTCAACATTGAACTGATGGAAGGGGGAAAAAGGGGAAAATGCAGCAGGGAATATGTTTAATCTAACTTTGCAGCTATTTAAAGCATGCTTCAAGTTCACAAAGGCAAGGTTCACAGATGCACAGGGAGCCACCTGTTGAACAATCATTTAGGAAGTAATAAATTGTGAGTCTTGATAAAGAAGAACCTAGGCAAGCATCTGCTGCTGATTACAATCGCACAAATTAACCATGAGGAGGATGCATTTGATCTCAAGTATTAAAGAAAAGGCTTACTGTTGTTTCAGTGCTGCTTTCGCTTGTGCATAAGGTGTGCGATTCAAGGCGCTCAGTTTTGCATTCTGGTCAACATGCTGTAACCTAGGAGCTAAAATACCTGAAAACAGTTTGTTTGTATGGGGCCTGTTTGTGAATGTCAGTATGGTTGCTTGGTACCTGGCAGGACTTTATATGGATGACTGCTTGTGTGCCCATCTGAGCAAGATTGCTTGCTGAACAGAAAAATCAAATACCAAAAGGTTTTGGATTGTCTACTTAAGAGCGGAAAATTTGTTGTTAAAGTAGCGTTTCTAATGTGCCGTCTATAATAAAAAGGGTGAAAGGCCATACAAATGTAACATTTAATTTTCTATGCTAAGGATATAAAACTTAAGCGTAGTTAATGTTTGAGAGCTGCGGGGGGGTTGTGTAATACACACCATTTCTGTTTAAACTGCCAAATTCAGATTCCATGGCTAAAACAGTAGCACCTGGGCAGAAGAATTCTCTGAATACTTTGGCTTTTAAACGTGAGGTTCTAAGCAGACCACGTTAAACCTGCACTGTCTGAAGAAATTACAATTATTAAACAGGATTGCAGTTCATAAGCATATTCAAAGCACATAAATGGTTAGTTCAGATAAATCAGCTTTAATGAGTCCATACTATTTCCTCTTCCTCAAGGCTGTAAACAAAGCCTGTGTGTAGATCAGTTCTTCACCAGAAGGGGCACTACAAAAGTTATGCATTTTTTATTCTTACTGCACAAAAATACATTTTCTAAGGTTCCTAAATGGATGGTTCACGCAAAAATTTAAATGGTCATTTACTCAGCCCCATGTTATGCCAAAACCAATAAAACTTTGGTGAATCTTCTAAATACAAATTAAGTAATTTCCAATAAAACCTGAGTTAACCAGTTAACCAAAACTTAAAAGATCCATGAAGGTATCGTAAAACAAATCCATATGAATCAAGTGGTTTAATCCAAGTCTTGTGAAGAGATACTATCACTTTATTTTAAAGAACAGTTTAATATCTTAATTTGTGATTATCCCCCAGTTTCATAGACAAGGCTTAAACCTAGTCCAGACTAAAATGTAAGTCTGACCTGTTTCAGCTGAAAGAAAATTGCACTGACTGATCTTAAAATATATCAGTGCTTTTGTTTTGTTTCAAGATGCACACCAGTACTGTTTTTTTCTAAGGCACTTTATAAAAATTACTTAAATGTCCTAATTGAATTATGGCCTAATCCTAAACCCTGTCTGTAAAACCAGGCCTAAAAGATTTAACCAAAGTTGTATGGGTTTGAAGTGACTTCAAATTGATTACAGAATTTTCATTTTCTGCTGAACTAACCCTTTAAGTAATAAACAGGACATTACAACAAATATTTATTTTGGAAAACCAGGTTTAATCAGGAAAATAAATAAATAAACAAACAAACAAACAAATAAATCATCCTTTTCAAGTGGATTTTACATGCAATTTGAAAAAAATAAAATAAAAACATTTAAAAAATTTGAAGGAAAAAAGTTCATTACATGATTATTTTATGTTAAAATAATCGAGAACAATTTGTCTAAAAATGATACCTGGTTCACAATGTGAGCCAGGACTGCCATAAAAAAGAAAATAGGTGCATGACGCTTCTGCAGTAACAGTGTGTTATGAATCTAAAGGTGCAATTCAAGGCCTAACGGAAACTTTCATCAAAATAGGCCTTAAACAGGAATGGGTCTGTTATTCATCCCAGCTGTGCATCCCTACACTTCAATATCCTTTGCACTCACCAGCCCCCATTAATCCTAATGTCTAAGTTATTTCACTCCGGCAGTATCTACAACTACATTAATAATCTCTGAGAGCGGGAGAGAGAAAGAAAGAGAGAGAGCGAGAGACATGAGGGAGATGAGAGAGTGAAGGCCGGCCTGTCATATGCAGCACAGTCTTAATCATTGCATCAAAGTGTTATTGTGCAGCACAGAACTGAGGCAGCCCATGGAGAGCTTTCTCTGGATTCTCCATGTCAGATGGACTATTAATATGAAATACAAGCTGGTTGAGGAGACTAATATTCAAACCTGCTGTGATGCTCGGGGGGCAAAGATACTGAAACATGGCTAATGTTCTGCAGACAATCACAGCACTTAGCTTTCTGTGAGAAAACTACCACACCACAACCACAACCACAGTGCCTGCTTTGACTGCTGTGAAATGCTGCTTTTCATGCATGTGACTTAGTTTAGAACATTTTAGAATGTCATTTATTATATTTAAACATAGGCAGAGAAATTATCCAAGGCCACACTCTTCAAAACATAGGTTCTTTATTGGCATCTATGGAACTTTAGCATCTATATAAACTTTCCAATGCACAAAAGGCTGTTTATACTGGAAAAATAGTCTTTATATTATTAAATGTTCTTGACATTAAGAAAAAGGGTTCTTTTAAGTACTGTTCATTAAAGCGTTCTTTAGCAAACTCAAGATGGTTGTTCTATGCTACAGAAAACCCCTCTTTTGGGGCAGAAATTACTGTGATATTACACAGTAGATATATAATCATATTAGTCATATAAGTCATATAATCTAAGGACAATTATTTAAAATGTACCATATACTAAAGCATTTAATTCTTTGTTTTAAATCATTAATTACAGTTGCTTCATATTATTTTTTAATTAATAACCAAGCGTTCAGACTGACAATTTATTTAAACTACTTGTAATTCAATTGAACTATTTCACATGAATGGATGTGTGTTTTTATATGATTAGCTAAAAAAAATGCCCTTATACAAGAAGAAAAAAAAAACTCATTAAAATTAATTTTGGCCAATTAATAAAAAAGTGAATTTCAGAAATCACATGTGAAGTATAATTCATATAGAACAATGAATGCATCCATTTAAATGGAATATTGCAACATATTGCACCATAGTGGAGGTGCTTCGAGAGGGAATGATCCAGCGATGAGCAGATTAAGGGAATGGCTACGAGAAAAATGAAGGTTTGTAACTTGATTAGCCACTTGATTTGAGTGACATGTAGGTCTTGGCCCGAGTCACTCAAAGGAAAAGATGATGAGAAGAACATGCCTGCCATTGCCACCCAAGGCTTATTTACATTAAATTAGATTCTATTAATTTTTCAAAAAATTCCATTAAATGTGACTGCAGGGATATATATATATATATAAAATCATATTGCCAATTTGATAATTGTGATTTGCTGGAGGCTTTGCTCTTCTCTTATTTAATTCATTAGATTAGATTGTTTCATAGGAAATGAAATACACAGGAGCTGTGATAGAGGTGCATACCATTGCCTGTTTGAGTGTAGGGACATGAGATTTGACACATTAATGCACTTTTCTCATTTAAATGTATCAAACACAACACAATATACAGCTGTCTGTATTTACTTGTACTTGCATCTGCAAATCAGTAAAGGTGTGTGCATGCGAATGCATTGAAACGCTTATCGAGTCTTTGTAGTATGTAAACATATTTTTTCATGCATATGGTTTAATCTCCCTCAATGCATGTATATGATTATGATAATGTTTATCCACGTAGATGTATGTGCAGCTATGAGCATGATAAATCTATGCTGTTGTCTTACTCATCCTCCGACCCAATTTAAATCCACGGCTGGAGTCAGGGCAGGTCAGGGCTGAGGTGGGGAGAGGTGATGTGTGTATATTCGTGCACAGACACAGCGTGTGTGTGTGTGTGGATGGGGGTGTAGTGTATCTGTGGTAGTAAAAAGAAGACTGGAACTCGATAGCATGAGCTGAATCACATTCAATCTGTGTACCAAATTGATGGCGATGAAAATTGGAGAAGAGGGACACAAAAAAACACTTGTTTGCCGATTAATGTTCTGAATGGCGGTCTGTGAGTCTGCCCTTTATGGATGGCTTCACATGTGGGCCTCAAGACCAAGTCTGAGGATTACCTAGAACTCACTCCTGTTACACACTGCACACACACACGTACAAATAGCTACCATACCTCCAGTCTACAAAATCTTCAGCAAATCACACTTAGACTTAAATGAGATTTTGAACAACCCTAAAAGTGATTTAAAGTGACTATGCCATTAAAGAACAAGTCTGTTATGAAGTTTTACTTAAGAACTTTTGCTTGAACACATCTTCTAATTGCATATAACAGTGACACTTTGACTGGAGCTTTCATTGCCACGTTAAAAAGATTCACTTTAGTACAATAAAAAGCATTAATATTTGCCCCAAGAATTGCTGAAAATATACTCACCCTCAGATTTAGATGTTTGTTTCTTCATCAGAACAGATTTGGATAAACGTAGCATTACATCACATCACTCACTAATGGATCCTCTGCAGTGAATGGGTGCCGTCAGAATAAGTGTCCAAACAGATGATAAAAACATCACAATAATCCACAAGTAATCAACATGACTCTAGTCCATCAATTAACATCTTGTGCACTTGTGTGTTTGTAAGAAACAAATCCAAAAAGTCCCTCCACTGTTGTTCTCTCACACCAAAATTCACCAAAATATATTTTTGGTTTGGACTGTTTTCACTTGTAAACAGTGCTTGATCTGTGCATATTTCTCTCCTGCTTTAGCCAAGACAATATTGTGAGGACTTGCATTTTCGCTGGAAGCAACAGTTTCCAAATCTGTTTAGACGAAGAAACAAACTCATCTACAGCACATCTGGGATGGCCTGGGGGGCGAGTAAATTTACAGCAAATTTTGATTCTAAGGCGAACTATTACTTCAAAGACTAAAAATAATTTAATGTGTTTATGTGAGAATTTAGGGATTATTATGTTTTGGACTCACAGATGTCCCAAATTGAATGTTGGACCTCCCAGAATTGGTACATACAGATGAAAAATTTGTTTAAAGACAATAGATTTTTTACTTGCTCCTATTTTAAAATGCAATGAATTTATCTTGAGGATTCATACAAACGTCTGTTGACTAACAGCAATAAATAATTCCATAAATATTCAATATTTTTAATCTAGTTTAATATATCCTCCCGTTTTATGCAAATTATGAGTCATTAGCATAATCACATTTGACTACATCCTTATAAACCAAGTGAAAGATTACAGCGCATTTTAAAATACATGTATATTAAAGACACATATTCAAATGTTAATGTAAACGTGGTGTGGACTGTGAAGGAATTAGTGAGCAGTGTGTTCGAGCATTAGTAGACTCATATATGTGTGACAAATCGCACAAATTCTAGGTCAGAACGTCCGTGAGGAAAGTTTCCAATTGCCTAAATGTGTCATCAGATTGTTTTAAGACCCCATTTCACGTGCTCAAACACAATGTAAACTCTGTCTGACTTTTGCTGCATTCTTTATCAACTTTTTCCCTGCAAAATTCATTACCGGATAAAACGAGTGTACATGGGGAGTGGGAACAAATTACAGAGATGGGGAGAGAGAGTGATAGTGAAAAGAACATTACCTATACCAGCACTTAAGTTGACATGGGGCCTGTTAAAGCTTCAGCCAGATATCAGGCTGGATAAAGACGCCAGAAAAGGCCATTATGTAGCCACAGGAGACTCTATCCCTCTCCCTTATTTCACTTGTCCCTCTCTCGTTCCCTCTTTCCAATCTTGAACTTGTCAGGAGTTCAGTGGCTGAGTGTCTGAGGGGCCCCTTGGATGCAAGTGAGCAAGAGGTACCCTCGGATTCATCCGACATCTCGCCAGACCAGCTCCGTTTTCACTCGGTTGCCCATCTCTCATCCCAACTTTTGCCCCAAACATTACATTAACTACTGAAGAACTGGTAAGACACTATAAATCCGCCCCCAAAAGCCTGGATGGCTTCCTTCTCAAATAAGATCATTATTGTACTAGTAATCCCATTAAATAGATCATTTTGCAAATATCTAAATCCAATTAATAATGTGTTTTCAAAGGAGGTGAGGAAAAACAGTATGCTATAGAGAGTTGACACGCTGTGACTCACAGGACTTTGTTGCCCGCCTTTGAAAAAAGCAAACTTAAGCCTGGAGCGTCATGTTGGGGAAAACAGGATGATGAAAGCTACACTCATTACAGGAAAATAAGACATTCACTTTCCACAAGCTTTTTTAATTAATGCGTCAGACTCCGAAAAGGCCTTTCCCCAGAATCCATGGTGCTTTAGAGAAGCAGAGCTTTTTGATATCCATGAACCCTTGAATTCATGAGTCAAGGAGCACTCTAGTTAAGTGAATTAACATGTAATTAAATAAGTGAGCATCTGTTTTGTGGATTTTAGAGAGAGATATATATATATACCAGAGACATTTTGTTTCATTTTCATAAGCACAGTCTAAGTACAAGCCAATTAAATAACTAGTCCGAAAATAATTATAGTAGTCCAGAATAACAGAACCATGAAATACTGTGCATACTCACTGCCGGTGCAACAAATCACGTTTGTTGTGAAATGACAGAAGTACAGTTAATTAGAGAAATGCTTAAACAATGACTGCATGCCTTAAATAATGGCTTTTGTATGGAACTTCATGATTCACTCATATTGTCATTTTTGCATTTCTTTAAAAATTATTTTTACAAAAAGCATTTTACATTCAAATTTAGCTTTTTCAGAAATATATATATATATGTTATATAGGCTATTCCATGTGTACAATCACCACTGTGAGGGGAAAAAATTATGTTAGAAGGGAGTGTGAACAGGTCGTGAGAGAGCTTGTTTAGTTAACAGTACATGACACCGGGCAAATTAGCAACTGACAAGTCCAGCAACTACACTGATTTTAGTGTAAAACTAAGAACTTTTTGCTAGTAAATCTATATAGCTATGCAATAGAGCATGCATGTTTTTTACACAAATTAAAAGTTTTATATCAAATAATGTCATTGACATAAATTGTCATAAAAAAGGGTAATGGAAACACTGAATGTTGTATTTTTGAGATTTACATTGTCAAAAGAGTGCCAAGTTTACAATATTATTTAATATGAGTCTGAAATATCCTAAGATGTCTTTATAATACATCTTGTTTAGAAATGGCTTACTTCAGGGTCTGACTTCAACAACAATAATAGAAAAAAAAAAAACCCGAAGAATTTCTTTTTTTTTTGATGAGAAAACCTGAAGAACACATGGCAGCTGTGCATGTATACTACATGAAAATATGTATGCCAATCCAGTGCTAAACCAATTTGGTGAATCATAAATTTAAAAAAAAAAGTCCATACATCCCTTTGTTTTAAAGGGGTCATATGATGCTGTTAAAAAGAACATTATTTTTATGCACCAAGAGCTTGTAACACTCCAAAGAGAAAGGAAAAATTGAAATCGCATCATATGACCCCTTTAACAGCTGCTCTTTTTAAAGTTTAAGTGGTCTGTGTTACGGGGCAACAGAGACGTGAGACGTGCGGATCCATCTGAATGCTTTTATTTAAGAGACGTGGTCATAACAGGCATGGGTCAAACAATGGCAAACAGGTACAACACAGACGTGGTCATATAACAGGCATGGGTCAAACAATGGCAAACAGGTACAACACAGGCAAGACAAAGAGTAATCCTAGGACAAGCATGGGTCATCGATCGGCGAACGTAATCCAGAGGGCTTGACAAAAGGGGTAATCTGTAAACACGAGCAATAGTCAAAGGACCGGAAAACAGGCAAGGCAAAACTAGACTAAGACTAGGACTTGGAAATAAACTATGGCTAACGAAATGGCTCCGTAACTAGTGGTCTCTTGGGAAATGACAGGGGTAATGGGACAGACATGGAGTGTTTTTGTGGTTTCTGGGCTCATGATAGACAGAGTTAAGAGGTCAAAGGTGGATCTTTGGG
>NW_015552625.1:4099271-4100887 GCF_001515605.1 Sinocyclocheilus anshuiensis | reverse complement strand
CCCGTTACAGGACAGGCAGAGAATTCACAGACAGCCTCCATAGCTGTTACAGAACTGGCAGAGAGTTCACAGACGGCCTCCATAGCAGTTACAGGACAGGCAGAGAATTCATAGACGGCCTCCATAGCCATTACAGGACTGGCAGAGAGGTCCCAGACGGCCTCCCTGGCCGGAACAGAACAGGACGAGAGTTTATAAGTGGATACCACTGACACCTCTGGAGGTTCTGCAGCGGATGCCGCCACCTCTAGAGGTTCTACAGCCGTACCATCAGGAAACAGGGAAAGTTCATTAATATTCTCCTTAACAAAACAGGCACAGAGTTCAGCAACGTTTCCTTCGACTGTGACATGACAGGCTGAACGTGTATTGCTGGGCGCCACGACCGCGCAAGGAGCTGAAGCGAGCACCGCCGCCTCGGGAGGTTCTGCAGCGCGGGACGGCACTCCTTGGCCGGAACAGGACTGGCAGAGAGTTCACAGATGGCCTCCATAGCCGTTACAGGACAGGCAGAGAGTTCACAGACGGCCTCCTTGGCCGGAACAGAACAGGCCGAGAGTTCACAGACGGCCTCCATAGCCGTTACAGGACTGGCAGAGGGGTCCCAGACTGTCTCCCTGGCCGGAACAGAACAGGACGAGAGTCTATAAGTGGATACCACTGACACCTCTGGAGGTTCTGCAGCGGATGCCGCCACCTCTAGAGGTTCTACAGCCGTACCATCAGGAAACAGGGAAAGTTCATTAATATTCTCCTTAACAAAACAGGCACAGAGTTCAGCAACGTTTCCTTCGACTGTGACATGACAGGCTGAACGTGTATTGCTGGGCGCCACGACCGCGCAAGGAGCTGAAGCGAGCACCGCCGCCTCGGGAGGTTCTGCAGCGTGGGCTGCCACCTCTGGAGAAGCTGCAGCGGTCGCCATCACCTCAGGGAACACGGCAGCGTACGCCACTACCGCGGGAGGATCTGCAGCATCAGCCGCCACCTCGGGAGACCGCACAGTGGCCGCCGCCGTTTCTAAATTTTCAGTGGTGATGTATGCAGCCCAAATACACCATAAAGCGATCCCCATTGTGGGAAGCGCTACAGACAGGGGAAATAGTTCAGAAACTGGAGGGCTTGGGAGCGCTGGTTTAGGGATGCCAGCTGCACGTGCCGATGCCAACGGTGGGTCCTCCACGCTGGAAGCCAGTCTGGGATACTGAAGGGCTGACCTTGATATTCTGGGTGTAACAGACAGAACGTGACATGACTCTGGATGATCAGCTGTGATGCGACATGACTCTGGATGATCAGCTGTCATGTGACGTGACTCTGGACGAACAGCTGAGACATGGCGAGACTCATGACGATCAACTGTGACTTGACTTGATTCGTGAAGATCAACCGTGACTTGACTAGACTCATTAAGATCAACTGTTACTTGACTTGACTCATGAAGATCATTCGTGACTTGACTTGATTCATGAAGATCATTCGTGACTTGACTGGACTCATGAAGATCAACGGTGACTTGACTTGACTCAGGAAGATCAACCGTGACTTGACTTGATTCATGAAGATCATTCGTGACTTGACTAGACTCATGAAGATCAACTGTGCCTTGACTGGAC
>NW_015552625.1:4092405-4099253 GCF_001515605.1 Sinocyclocheilus anshuiensis | reverse complement strand
ACTGTGACTTGACTCATGAAGATCAATTGTGACTTGACTTGATTCAGGATTGGCAGCTGTGACATAACGGGGCACTGTTGTGTCCGCCATTTTGTGAGCGTGCACTAGCGTGGCTGCCATTACACGAGTGAGTGCAGGGTCGCGTTCCTCCACGACACCCACAGTGAATGTTGAACCAACAGTCAACAAAGCATAGTCCATAAACTGACTCAGAGAGGAGTGGGGACCTTCACGGATTAAACGTGATTTGAGCGGCTGATTAATGCCCTCAGAAAAGAAGTCTATGAGTACACAGTCCGGCAGATCAGAAAAATAAGCAAAGTTCAGATACTCTTGAATATAGTCCTTGAGCGATCGTGTGCCCTGTTTGAGGGCTAATAACAGTCTTGCAATGTCCATACCTGGCCAGTGTCCACTTGAAAAGCCGCTGGATCCTTGTGTGGCCGAGTATTCTGTTACGGAGTAACCAGAACATGAGACATGTGCAAAGCTTTTATTTAAGAGACGTGGTCATAACAGGCATGGGTCAAACAATGGCAAACAGGTGCAACACAGGCAAGACAAAGAGTAATCCTAGGACAAGCATGGGTCATCGATCAGCGAACATAATCCAGAGGGCTTGACAAAAGGGGTAATCTGTAAACACGAGCAATAGTCAAAGGACCGGAAAACAGGCAAGGCAAAACTAGACTAAGACTAGTACTTGGAAATAAACAATAGCTAACGAAATGGCTCCGTAACGTAGCTTTCACTGACTAGCGATATGCGCATACAATACTCGGCGATCTGAACGAGGAAGTCCAGGGCTTATAAAGCGTGTCTGATTGGATTCAGCTGTGTGTGTGTAATCAGTGCATTCAGCTGTGTGCGTGTAATCAGTGCAATGGATGATGGGAACTGTAGTCCGGAGTGAAATGTAACAGTCTGTGTGGTGTTAGAGTCAATGTATTGAGCGCGTGACCTTTGGTGGTGAGTGAACGGAAGTTCATAGACTGGATTCGTGACAGTCTGACTACCCTGACCTTCTTTTTGGTCAGTTGTGTTTTGCATTATTCCCTGTACATTCTAATTTCTGCATGAAGAGAGCCCATCATCAAAATCATCACCCACATTGTAATTTACCCTGAATGAAATTATAAATCACAGAATAATATTAAACAATATTATTATGCATAACAACTCTTTGGTAACAACATAAGAGTTGTTAACCCAAAAATGAAAATTTTATATTCATTCATTCATTCATTCATTCATTCATTCATTCATTTTTTTATTGTTGGTAAACAAACAGTATTGTATGGATAAAACAACAACAAAAGAGACATTTCTCAAAATATCTGTTTTATTTTCTACATTTGAAGTAAAGTTATTTATTTATTTATTCATTTATTTGTTTATTCATTTATTTTTTTAGGTGAACTATCCCTTTAATTTTAATCTGTTTCTCATACAAAGCTACTTTAAGGCTTCAGAGGAATTGGAATGAAGCATATAGGTTGTATGGACTACTTATATTATACATTATTTGTATTTTTACATTTTTTAAGCTTATGTTTCTTTCCAGTTTTCTGAATTTTTACTTGGTTTCCAGTCATAGAAAGTCATACAGGTTTGAAACCACATGGAGATCAATTACATTTTTGGGTGAACTTTAACAATATAAACTTTTAATTTCATTTCTCATTAATGAAAGAAACCTACCAAAAGTCTTTATAGGACCATGTGCAGAACGGCATCATGTTACAATGTCACACTTATTAACACATACAAGCATTCTCAGAAAAAGGATGACAGTACTAGTTAGTGCTTCAGGTGGGGGTCATGACCAACACGCTGCTGTCAGAACACAAGCCTAACAAGAAACTGGAAATAAATGCACACAAATAAGCAGCTGTTTATGAGGAATATTTGTGACCAGTGAAGATATAGCACCTGTGCTGCCCCCTGTATCTTAGCAGTTAAGCATTACGTATCTCATTTCCCAGCTCTTCCATAGACAAAATACGTAAATATGTTATCTTTAGAGAGAAAAAAAGAAAAGCGTCTTGTGCATAAAGAGTGCTGTTTTCATGTGTCTGAGCATGCAGATTGCCCCCTCTTGTTTGTTTTGATCAGTTAATGAGTGTGCCATTTAGATCTTTATCATGAATGAGCATTCGATGCTCACTGCCTTACTGTGCCTGAAGAGGTGTGTGTTACTTTTGGGGAATTTATGCACAGACACTCGTGCTGTTGATTTCATGGTTTTTGCTATCTCTTAGTTAACAAATGTAGTTAACAGAACATTGTTATGGTTGAAAGGAATGAGAGAGAAGCACTTGAGGGTGGTTATGACATATCTTAGCACTCGACTGTCCTTATTTACACCTATATAGGGAAAAAGTAAAAACTGAGAGCTTAAAAATGTAAAGATTGTGACCAACTGCACTGAATTATACTGAGCAGTCAAAGTCTGAGAGCACATTGAAAATCATAGTTAGGTATATTCACATATTCACAAATGTAAATATTGAATATATATACAGCAAATAAATGTACATATTTACCAACATTGCATGTGTTGGCATAACTTAAATACCATAGAAATGGAACTAAATAGAATATTTTAGGATTTTAAAACAAAGATTAGTTGTAAAATTAATACGAAATATGTCTTGATAAAATAGAAATTTGTATTTATTTTATTTGACATATATATATATATATATATATATATATATATGCATACATAGAGAGACAGACAGACAGATAGACAGATAGATAGATAGACAGATCTCTTGTCACCATGAAACAGAATAATCTTAAACAAATAATCAGTACTAAATGTGTTTTAAAAAGATGATGTTGACCATGATTAAAACAGCACAGTGAAATGACTGGAAATTACCAATTACCATCATCCTAAAATAAAATCAGAAAGAGATGACAGTTAATAGAGAAAAACATGAGTAAGAAAAAAGTTAGAGAGCAGAGAGAGAGAAAGAAGGAAAGATTCCGAAATGGAAGCTGAATCCGAGCAGAGGTCAAACTCTGGAGGTTAAGACCTGCTGTTGAACACGGTGCCGAGCCTGCGCTGAGCTCATCTCAGTAATGAAACAGAAACACATCCTCTCCTCAGCTCAAACGCCAATCGCTGCCAGCTAAAAAAGCAGCCCATTCATGCCTCCTGGCAGTCTGTGTTTAGGTATGTGTGTGTGTATGTGTGTATAAGGGGAATGTTACCTGCCCTAGTGGAGTTTGATTAATGAAGAGAACAATAGTGCTCTTGTGGATGGCTCCGTCAGCCCCACTTGGTTCTGGTCCAGTGAGTCAGAGGCTACTCCATACTCCGGCCTTAAACTCATCCACATCTATGCATCTGTCCATCCGTCTTGCTATCTGCTTTCTCCCTCAGTATCTATGCTCATCCCTGTCTCTCTTCTCATTCAATTCAGCCCCTTCCTGCTCTTTCAGGATATACAGTATATCACGTCTGTGTGTGCTGATAAGCACTGGAAACTGATGCAGAGTTTCAGTCCTAATGGACATTCTCTGTCAAGGGACGGAAAATACCACCGCCAAAGGCTGCAGGACATTTTATACATTTATGGGTGTTTCTTCAAATTTATTTTTTTTTTACAAAAAAAAAAGTTAAAACACACTTTTCATGCTGTCACTAGTTTATTTAATTTGTATGTGGACATACAGTACAACACTTGTACTTTACAGTACAATGCAAAATAAAATAAAGTAAAAGAAAAAAAGACAAAAAATTGACTAATTTCACTGATAGCAATATGTAGCCCAAAATACACCAATGAAAATAATAGTTTCATACTTTTTGCATAATTTGACAAAATTACAGCTTGACTGGAACAATAAAAAAATCTGCACAATAAAAATATGATATTTATTTACTTTTTTGCCACTAACATTTTGTCACAACAAATGTCACCACAAATGAAAGACAATAGTGATTTTTTTTTTTTTAAATGTATAAAAATAATTTTAACACAAAACATGAAATGGTATATGGTTTTTGTTTAGATTATTATAGTCTTGTTTTTATTTGTTATAATTCATATTTTAAAATGGATTTTTATCATTTAAAATCAAAACTATGACACAAGGATAAAAAATCTATTGATAAAAGTAATTTGAAAAGTGATGATGATGAAAGAGTAACAATTTTTGGGACAAAAAAAGAACAACATTGCAGAAATAAACTTGTATCATAAACAAGTCATGCCTGTGCTCAAAAAGCAGAATCAAATGTGTATATATATATATATATATATATATATATATATATACACACACACACACACACACACACACACACACACAGTATATATGTATATATATATATATACACACACACACACAGAATAAAATCATTTTGCTCTTTCAATTCATCATGTGACAGCCAGCAATTTCTCCATTTGGATGAAGATAAGAATCTCCATTCTTACAGTCTGACAGCTTAATTCTTGGCCCGTCAAAACTGAAGCCTCACAATTAATTACTCATATTTTCCCAACTCTCACAGTCAGAGGCCCCCTTTGACCCCCCCTCCCTCTATCTGTTGCCTAATTGTATCAAAACAGCCCTTCAAATCGAACCACCTGCGAGTAGTTTACAAGGCCGACCCTTGTGCTCATTTTACTTGCAAATCAAGAACGTTTCGGAGAAAAACACGGATGGGAAAAAAAGAGGGGTGACTGAGGGTCAGTGATATTCCAGCCAGCCAGTGCTTGATGGCTCATCACCCAGCTATGTGACACTTGCAAAACATTGGAGAGTTTCCACCTTGTTTGCACTATGGAAACGGAGCGCGAGAGACCCTAATGAGGACATATGGGTGAAAACCGGCCGGAATGACGCTGTGGGCCTGTTTTGAGAAGTACTGCGCGATTATCTGCCATGTTCTCGTGTTTATAAAATAAACCTTGGCATGTTTGCAAGCACGCCGCTAAGAGGGGATTGTGAGAGCCTGGGGTTGTTGGCCGTGACTGGGAACTGAACGATCATTCTTCATGTCAACACCACAATCATTTAGAAAGTTTGCCACAAAGGCTGAAAAATAAACGTAACATTGTGAGGCCGTGTTGCCTCTCCAGGATAATAACAGCGTCAAAGGAAGAAGGTAAAACATCTGTGCTGACTCATATTCAGCAATGCTTCATTTCTGCACCAAAATTCACTCGGCATGATTTGGCATCGCTGTTTATCATTACAACCGGGGTGACCTCGTGACCTCTGGGATTACTAGGAGATGGATTTTCAGTCCACGGTTTCTTGAAATGGTGTAAAATCAGCAGAGTATTTGACTGTAATATAAACGCTCTGGCATACAGGGGGAAGAGAGAGCGAGAGAGAAAATGAGAAAGTCTTTCGATAGCAGAGAAAGAGGTGAATGTGAATGACTCAAGCTAATTCATTTCTTAAACATCACTGTAATCCTCACTGGTAGCAGTTTTATAGTGGGGTAAATGATTGTTTATCTCAGATTAATTTGATTAAAGAGCTTTTAAGTCTCTTCTGTGGAGCGCCCATGGAGCTTTTCTTTGTGAGCGGCGGAAAGCAGCAGTGCATCTTTCCAGCCAGTAATTTTCTGTAGATTAGAGGATTGTAATTAATTGGGCAATTCGCTAATTGTCCTGTTTCTTAATGAGGGACCACCGAGAGACGGATGTCTCCTCTCGCACAGTGACCTTTTTCACGCCGGAGACACTGACAGTTTTATTCCGCCAGTATATTCGGTCCACGCTCAGCTATAGGCTAAAGAATATCCAAACATAAAACGTCCCAAAGAATGATTCTATTGAGGTTCGAAAAATGGGAAGAATGGGAAAAAATACGGCTGGGAAATCATATCACCTGTTGTTAGCGGCTAGCAGAGAGGATTAGAGTGAAATTACACTAAGTACCCTGACACCTCAAATGCAGGCAGAGAAATTAGAGTATTCACATGAGACTGACTGTTAAAGCTTTATGAAGATTTCAGACGTAGTGAGATGCAATAAAAGTGAAGTGACATTCACACTGGAGGAAGCCGGTTTCATTTTAGGCACCTGTAAAACTGAGGTGGCAGGTGTTAGAGGGATTGGGTGCCGCCATCATGATCTATCAAAACCAGTCTTACATCATTACGCCTGCAGCTTTCCAAAGCAATATGTTCCATCCCATTGAGAAAGATCACACTGTTCCACTTTGTGATGAAGTGCATGGGACCATCAGCATTAACTTCAAGAATGAATGAAAAGAATATTGGAAAATTTAAATGGAAAAAATCTATAAATATTTTTTTATATTATCTATATCTGTATTATATTATGATATAATATAATACATATATAATATAATTATATTATGATATTATGATATTACATTGTATTATATTATTATATTATTATGATATTTATATAATAATATGGAGAAACCGTTTGGGCTAATCTTTTTTCAAAATGCAAGTGTTAAATTCTTATTTATATGTTATCCTATTTGATTGTCTTCTGGACCATTGCCAAGTCATGTAAATATTCTAATATTTTGAGATACTGGATTTTTGACTTTAATTTCTGTAAGCTCTAATCATCCAAATTAAAAAAAAACAAAACAAAAAAAAACTTTGAAATGTTTTACTTTACATGTAATGAATCTAGAATATATGAAAGTTTTATATGAAAAATTAACATTTTTATATGGGGGGGGTATAAAAAATGTACTTAACTCTAAAAACCACATAAAAATATGAAATATTTTCCTTGCACATTTAATACATGTGTAAATGTATTAAAGGGGTCATATGATGCGATTTCAAGTTTTCCTTTCTCTTTGGAGTGTTACAAGCTGATTGTGCATAGATA
>NW_015552625.1:4091280-4091569 GCF_001515605.1 Sinocyclocheilus anshuiensis | reverse complement strand
TTAATTAATTTCTGTAAGCTCTAATCATCCAAATTAAAAAAAAACAAAACAAAAAAAAACTTTGAAATGTTTTACTTTACATGTAATGAATCTAGAATATATGAAAGTTTTATATGAAAAATTAACATTTTTATATGGGGGGGGTATAAAAAATGTACTTAACTCTAAAAACCACATAAAAATATGAAATATTTTCCTTGCACATTTAATACATGTGTAAATGTATTAAAGGGGTCATATGATGCGATTTCAAGTTTTCCTTTCTCTTTGGAGTGTTACAAGCTGATTG
>NW_015552625.1:4090377-4091236 GCF_001515605.1 Sinocyclocheilus anshuiensis | reverse complement strand
CATGTCAACATTCTGTTACACCAAATACACAAAATAATGATCTTTAAAAAAGCATCATATGACCCCTTTAAAACACTTTTTTTTAAAATATCATGAGAGTTTGAATCATAGATATCATCACAAAAAACATGTCAAATGTTTTTTTATTTTATTTTAATAGATAAAGTAAAAATAGATCAAATAAAATAAAATCATATTCTTTAATATACTGTAACCAGTATAGACTAGTCTAGTCATGGCCATCCTGTCTTTATTTCTCTCTGTGCCCATCTGGCATGATCAGGCATCTGAATGTGCCCTCTGTTAGCATTGACATGAGAAAACTAGCAGGCAAGACATCTGCAAACAGGCTAGTTAACAGAATAACAAACAAAATAAAAATTAAATAAATAAACAAACAAACTGGTACATAGTTAGCTTGCGCTGGCACTCTCAGCCCACCTGAGGCTCAATGATAGACATCTGCTGTTCATAAACACCACACTTACAGTTCATTAGCACTCCTTCAATATTCACCAAGCATCATAGTATTTTTCCAAATGCAATCTCAGATTGAAACATGTGACTGGTGCTAGCTGCTGTAATGACACCTCAATCTTCCTCATGGGATCACTTGACACATAC
Source organism: Sinocyclocheilus anshuiensis (assembly GCF_001515605.1). NCBI lineage: Eukaryota > Metazoa > Chordata > Actinopteri > Cypriniformes > Cyprinidae > Sinocyclocheilus > Sinocyclocheilus anshuiensis. Next base: position 4,090,612 of record NW_015552625.1, on the reverse strand, counting down.
ATGCTTGTGTATTGAAGTATGGGAAAAAATACAGCACCTTCCATGTTTTTATGTCCGTCCATTTGGTCTCCATGTTCTCTGTGCTGAACAGGTTATTAATTAAGAAAATAACAGAGAGAAATATAGACTATTCAAATGAGCTGTTGTAAAAAGAATATGAAGGAGGGTGTTGATCAGGTGACTTAATCTAGCCAATGAGAGAAGCTGGATATATAAATGATAAAAAAAAAAAAAA
>NW_015552625.1:4048440-4090335 GCF_001515605.1 Sinocyclocheilus anshuiensis | reverse complement strand
CACACACACACACACACACACACACACACACACACACACACAAATAAAATAAATAAATAAATATAAAGGAGGGTGAAGTAAAAATGCCTTGCAATGACGATACATCTACCAATTATATATCACATTATATATAACACATCTACACGTTTTGTGTGATTTTTTAAGAAAAACTTTTATTAATAAAAAACCCCTGAAAAAAATCAGTTTACACAACTATTTAGCATAGTTAACAGTTTTCAGTATAGTTAAGAAGAAATATTTCTCATGCAAAAAAATCGGCATATTAGAGTGATTTCTGAAGGATCATGTGACACTGAAGACTTGAATCCTGACTGCTGAAAATTCAGCTTTGCGATCACAGGAATAAATGAGATTTTAAAACATATTCAAATAGAAATCAGCTATTTTAAATTGTAATAATATTTCACAATCTTACCATTTCTGCTTCTAGCCTCGGTGAGCATAAGAGACCTCTTTCAAAAACATTAAAAACCTTACCAACCCCAAACATTTAAACGGCAGTGTATATATATTTCACAACACATTGTGTTTGGAGTAATTTTGCTAAACCTTACAGGAAAGCCTGGAATGTATTTGAGAGAGCTGTAAATGTAATCTCACACAAGTCCTTTGGAAGGAATATGATGTTAATATTCTCTTCACTGAACATCTTTCTGCTGAAATTTCATTAACCACATTAAGCACAGAACAGCTTTTCCTAATGTGCATCTAAATCCATCCACTTCAATTCTTCACCGTATGTTCAATGATCAGAAACAGCATAGAAGAGGAAGATGCCCAGACTAAAGAGTCAGCAAGGTGCCGGAAGAATAAACATTTATGACGGTGAAGAAAACAGAGAGAAAGTGAGAGAGAGAGAGCAAAATAGGAAATAGAAAAAGGCAGGCTGCAACTTGCCCCACATTTACAAAGTGGATTATCATGGTTTAGTATGGTGATTTGAGTCTCTGAGAGTTGACACATCACAGATGTTGCTTTTGAAGAGACCTGTTAAGGCATGGTGGGGAGCCACTCAGCCTCCCAGCTTCCGTCGCCTCCCTCCACCCAGATTGCTGTGATTTTGGGCCGTGTTTAGATGTAAACACCATTACATTTTGTCAGTTTGTGATACTGTTTGTCTGGCCTGCAAAATGACAAGCTCTTACACAGGAACCAGTAAAAAATGGTGAAAACATTCAGCCTCTGAAATCCCGCCACCCCTCTGACACATTAGAATTTATGAGCTGGTAATACCCGCCGGAGTAATTTGGCTGGTACAGGGTCCAGCGGTGCTCCGACCGGGCTTTTATGTTAGAGGAAAGGCAGGCAGACAACTGACTGATTGACTGTATTACTCCATGTTTAGCAGCATATTTGAGAGTAAAAGTGCTCAGGAGAGCAAGAGAGAAACCTGCTCCCCTGCGGGCCTGAGGGAGAGTCGTATCAGCTTAAACCAGAAAATCTGGTACCGCCAGTTGGGTAGACTATGAAGAATGTAAAGACTGACTAATGAGGCATTTACAGATCAGCATATACACACTGACTCATGCAAGTCGTCTTTACCAAACATTCGAAAGTTCAATTTGTCGAGCATTTCAACAGATCTGAACAAGTGCTTTTGTTGGTAATTATATGACAAGAGCTATGAACCAGTCACTTCTCATGAAAACAGAGATATTTTAAGACGGGAAAAGTTCAGATAAAATGCTATGAGTAATGCAGGCCGGCACAAAAACTACATTTTAACAGGGTAAAAACAAACAAACAAAAAAACAGACCAGCTTGACCAGGCTGGGAAACCAGCTCAGGCCAGCAAACTAGCTTAGGCTGTTATTTTCCCCCAACCATAATTTACTAATCATAAAATCCAAATTTAAATTAAATCATCCATACTGAGATTGGAATGTATTCAAATAATAAAATATGTATTTAGTATAAAATTGTCATTTAAAAACATCAATACTGAAGTCAGATTAGCTCAGGGGAAACTGAGAATAATGGCACCTAAAAGTTATCACAAGAATAAAACACTGTATTTTTATTGGGAATCAAAATTTTTTTTATTAGGTAAGATTTCTTCTGTTTATGGTAATGGAAATTCACTTTGGTAAAAGAGTATAGAGAGAGACGGTGTAATCTATACACATTATTGTTTTTGTAGTTTAAAGCAGGTATTCCTAAATGTTTTTGTCAGCTAAACCTATTTGTTTTGATATTTACTTGATGTACCCCCTGAGATTTTAAAAAGTTTTTTTTGCAATACTTTCGCATGTTCACGGTTCTTTAATGATGGTTAATGGTCAACATACAGGTAGACAATTAAAAAAATATATTTATTTTAATTTAAAATTTTTATAAAAATATTTATTTTAATTTTACATTTTTATAATTTATTTAGTTGTTAGCTTTTCATCAACTCAAAAACCACCTGCAATTCCCTCAAGAACCACCAGGGGTTTGTAAAATCAAAAGGTCTTTGTAAAATCTTTGTAAAGAGACATCACTTGTGTTTCTGAAACCTAAATCAACGGTATACTGCAGCAAAAAACAGTCTTATGTTAGCATGTGGATATTTTGCTTATAATTCATTGAGCCCCATCGTTTTTATATTATTATACATAATTGTAAAATATATTATGTATAGTTTTAATATTTGTTTGCTCTTTTAATATTTTTTTAGGGTAAAGCAATGTGTGAAAGGGCAGGACTAAAGCCATAGGGATGCACATACGCCTACACAAAACAGCATAAATTATATTTTAGCCTTTTTTGCAGCATATAAAGCTGTGCTCTTTAAAATGAAATGCACTCGTTAAACGCTGAGAGCTCCACTTGTACTGATGTTCCTATCTTGTCAGTCTCTTTCTAGTTTGTAAACTTTATCAGTTACCTTTGAATTTCTCTTGGCTTTCTCTTAGCTTGGGCTCAGCTCCTTTCACCTCCTTTTCTTTTAATTGCCCTGTTCATGTGTCTGATTTCCCCTCGTCTTGCACCTCAGGGTGTCATCTGGCCTTTGTTCACCTGATCCAGGACGCGTGGCACCAATCAAGCACACAATGGTGCACACAATAGGGCCTGATGGGGGCCCATCCTCGCGCTGAGAGGCTCATTTGACACCTAGCTGCATGCAGGTTTCCCCTATAAACCAAGTGCTTTTCCAGATTAATTTACTGTTCTCTGCTAAAGCTTCAGAGCAGGGTGGAAGCCCCAGTGGATGCTAACCTTGACATCTGGCTTATGTTAGGTCAGGTTCAGCCAGAGCTGGGGCTGTAAGGAGGGGCCGATAGCCACCAATGCCTGTCATACCTGAATAGCTCATCCATGTGTTGAATTTCACTTGTCGAACATCTTGTCACAGATTGCTTGGGGTGTTTTTCTCTGAATGGACGCGTGCCGGGTGTCACCGATCTCTGTGCCATGACGCCCATTCATTTTTAACAGCAGCACAGATGAACTGTGGGTGGCCTCCACCTGCACACTTGTCCCTGTAAACACACGCGCCGTCCGGTGGGCTCGAACCACGACTGTCCGTCCTGTAATTTACGATCAAACGCAGGCGCTATCATGTATCATATAAAGTCCAGCGGAAGGGATGTGACGCATGCCACATTCACTGGACACTAGACAAAACGAAACAGTATCTCGCAATGAATGTGTTAAAGTTATTGTTCCAATTAGAGCAGATGAAAATGAGACGTAAACCTACGCCAGAACATTTACAGCATCAGTCATTGCTAATTCATGAAAAGCGAGCAAAAAAAGGTGCTCCTCATTTATTTTTTAGGATTATGTCGCATATTGTGGGCCAATATCAAAATACAATATGCACTTGACTTGACCAAAAGAAGATCGCTTTTCTGATCCAAAGGGAAAACATTACACTGTAATGAATGTAAGTACTGGCTTTTAGATGTCCTTCAAAAAGGGTAATTAATGTATTACCAGTCTAAAATGATGCACAGTGCACCTCATTAAACATTACACCTTCCACCCTCTCTGTCTAATGCTGCATAATCATTAACAGGAGTGGAACAAAGTGGAACATTTACAGTGACCCTAGAAAGTATTTGGACACTTAATTCACACTTAAACATATTTAAATATCATTAAATTGTATGGATGTATACATACAATACCGTATAAGATACAAATAAATAATATTTAAAAAATAGAAATGTCAACTTTTATCCTAATTTATAAATATATGTATTTATTAAGATAAAAAAATATTTTTTTTAGTTGCAAAGAATATATGTGAATATATGTATGTACTTCTTTTCTCAGAAGTCGCATTGGCTGAATGCTAAATGAATTCATATGCATGTAAAAAGGCTTAACAAATTTTGTCTAGCATCACTTGTTTCATAATAAAATTTTAAATTTATAAACAGTATTAATAATATCTGTCAGTGAGTATTTATTGACATTCAGGCTCTGCTTTAAAACACTGAAGTAAAATGAAACCGAGTTTGCCCAAAGAAAAGGACAAAATGAGAAAATTATTAAGCAACAATGGAAATAGAGAATGGAGAATCTTCCATATCTTGCTTTATATTTCACTTAAGCAAGACCCCACAAATGACTGACTATCTATTACTACAGTCATGGAAAATTTCACACATTTAAAGATGGCGTATGTTATATTTTAGCTGTACAAGACTTTTTAACCTCTTTTAACCTATTTAAACAAAAAATTTACTTAAATGAAAGAACAAATGTATTTGTAATGAGTTGTATTTTATTTTAGCATTATGAACTGTACTTTAATGGTTTCCCATACACCTTTAAAAATAAAACACAGCTAAAAAACTAGGAATACTTTTAAGCACCCTCTAGTATAAAGAGAGCACCCGTCTTGCACGGCACATTGTCTCAAGCTTCCTTAGACAGACTGTGTCTTATTGAAGGAACTACTGGAAATCCTTGCTTTGAGAAGTGTACTGTTTCAATAGGGAATTCCGTGAATCTACATATAATTGCGTCTGAAAAGCTCTATTTTCATCCAAACGTTGCAATGAGATAGTATCTCTGTGTGGATTGTGAAGGGGCCGGTCTTGTGAATGAAGAGCAATGATACTGCTCCTCAGAAGGAGGAGATGGTAAACAGCTTGAGTGGCACTTGTACATGCAGCGGTTCGCACACACACACACACACACACACTCCTGTTACTCATAAACAAATGAGGTGAGAAGTTTAACAAGCTACCTTGTCGTTCAAGAGGCTATTTTATTTGTTTGGGTGGCCATGAGAATTTCCTTCCCATTAATTTCCCTGAAAGAAACAACATCCGTGAGGTTCGCAGTGTAATGCAAATACAAAGCTAAAATCCTAAAGCTTGGGGAGATAATTGCAGGGTCTAATTAATTTTGATTTAATGAACGTATTGATGTGGAAATTGATTCTGATGCTTTTGAGATGAAGAGCAATTGTCAAATAACATTTGAGTTCTCCCAGCTTGGAACATGAAAATATTTTGCTCTAAAAGCCTTTTCTTACATTTACATGTACAGTATATGAAAACAATACCAGACACAAGTAATGAAGTACAGGAGATTTATTGAAATGGGTTGTACCGTCATTCTCACCCTTTTATATGGTAGCCACATAGACAAACACACTCAGATCTCTCTTCTATACTCATTCATGCCGCATGCCAAGAATGCAAAGACAGACGTATTACTTCCGGATGAATCATCAATAACTACATCTACGCAAAATATTTAACCACCTTATAGGAAAGTGTCACGTTGAGAAAAGTCCTCATCATAACTATGATTTTTCTAATACCGTAATCAAATTCTGAGGGTAAAATTCTATATTCTAAGTAGTGTTATTTACACACTATTGGAAATTCAAGTTTTTGGAGGAAATAGAGGAAAGTATTTTAAATGGAAGGACTGTCTGAGTATAAAACCCATATGATGCAGAATACTGAAAAACTGGTACAAACATATATATATTACATGATTTTGCAGCACCAGAGATTAATGTATAGAAGACACCTAACGGAAAAAAAAAGATATTCAATTATTTTTTTCGAACTTAACTGTGTTGATACTGTGGCTTTCATACGTTTTCTTTTTACTTTTGCCCTGCTACTATCCTTTATGGAGGAAAAACCCATTTTTTTCCCATTCTGATTTTTCAAGTCATAATGAAGCTATGTGAATTTATCTAAACCATCTGCAGGGGAAATAGCAGGAAAATAGCAGCATACAAACATAAAAAAATAGCTATAAACCTCTAAATATACAACATTAAAATGTTGAAAATCAAAGAGCAACAGCCAAGCAAGTAGCAAAAGGAAAGAAAATGCAAAAATAATAGGTAGTCTAAACACTGGGACCATTAATAAACCAATGGATATAAAAAAAGCCTACACATTAAAAATGATATGTCTTTATCATCAACTTAAAACCATGATGATCATTATACTGTGAATATTAGTGAAAGCAAACAATGTATCAGCATCATTTTAGTGCTAGGTAATATCTACACAGGAAAATCAACACTGTTTGTGATTACAGACATTGCCGATTGGTCAAAATACATTCAGCGTACCACACAGAATTGCTCTTGAGAGAGATGCATAGCAGTTCCAGTTCAATGAGACAAAACAGACAGGAGAAGCAAAGTGCTCAGCTGAATATGATCAATGTGAGTCAACACTTCTTATCCATCCGACAATAAGATCTACAACAAATCTTAAGCAAGTTTGAACCTTATTTGATCGAAAGCTCTTGAAAAAGATAAAAAAGACACAAAGTCCTGATATGAAAAATAGAGAGAGAAAAAAACACTTGCTAACTATATGTACTATAGCTAACTATATGTACTATAGCTAACTTTACTCTTCATCGTATAATTTTTCTGAATTTAATTAATTCAATTAAACATTTTTGGCCAGTGACAAATATAATGCAGAACAAAAAAAAAATCATTAATAAATAACATGCTCCTGGTTTAAATAACGTGAGCCTGGCATACAACATTTGTAAATGATTTGTAAATATAAGCTTTAACACGTTTATCCATATACAAAGGATAAACAATTTTGCACGTAAACAGAACTATATGGAAAAACTAGCTTCTGTCTGCTCACACAAAATGTCCTCAAAATGGCCTCATTTTTAGAAAACTGACATTAAACTAGAGTGTTTAACTAATGTCAGCACTGTTTAACACTGCACGTGGCACTGAATGATTTTAACATGAATAACCAATTACACACATGTAAACCTCTCCAAATACATAAAATGTAAGTAAATAAAACTCTAAATGAACAAAACAATAATAATTTACAGCTAGAATACATCACTTGCTCATTGTGACTGAATATTATAAAAGACGAGACTTCCTTTCCAGCAAAACTAACCAGCACAGTGTTTTAACCATGTTGTTAAGAAAAACTACTTCTGGGAAGCTTGCTGCAGAGCTATATACACAGAGAACTTATATACTTATTGTGTCTTAAAAATATCAAAAAGGGGTATTATGGCCTAAAGAATAGTTTCGTTCTTCACATGAAGGGCTAACATATTAAAATGGGTTATTTTACAGACAACAATCGTTCTAGTTTTCTCAAATGTACATTTTTAAGTATGCGGGGCGCACATGTACCACTGCTGTACAGTATTTCACTACACAGATGCTCCAGTGTAACAGCCCAGGGTGCAAAATATATGCGGAGTTACCAAGAATGATAGCCAATGTCATTTTCTCACTAGAAAAAATCAACACTATAAGAAGTGTCCTACAAGAAAAGTATTGCGAAAGCAGTACAATGTCAAAGAGTACTGCCTTGAATCTATAAAGCAATCTGTAAACAATTGTTCTTCAGCTAGTTTTTGTCTACATCGCTCATCACGAAACATGCTATACATTGTAATGAATCAAACCGACTGAAATATTTCCATAATGAGGCATCCAGACGTGCCAAATTAATCAGTTATTTGCTATGGTTTTAAATACGCATGGGCTAGACTTGCTCTGGTAAAATTAGAAATTAAAAAGGGGCTATATAATACTTATGTGCTTGATTGACTGACCGGCTAGCTTAAGTTTAATCAACAAACCTTTGATGTAGTCAACTGTAGGCAGCCCACACATTTTGACAGTCCTGCGGTACACTAAAGAAATTCAGCATCAGTACATTCCAGATCAACTGAAGGACATTCACAATGAAGTCTTTGGAGTCTGGATGCTCATTTCTACACGTCTGTCATCGCTGTATGTAACAGGCAGTTTGTTTTTAGACTTAAAAAGTGAACAGTGTTATTCACACATACACATTTGCTCATTGCAATCAAGCTCAAAATAAATATTGGTAGTGTAATTCTGAGTGTATTTTTTTTTTTATAGACATATGCTTTGAAAAAAAAGTACCAAAAGTTTTCAGTACCGACGTCTTGTAACGTATCAATATGGCACCAAACACATGCCAAAATCATGAGTCAAAAAAGTGACAGGAGAGTTACCCTGTCGAACCCAATATGCTCCGGTGCTAGAACATGCAGTAAACAATCACCTTTATGTCCCATGGTGCCATCCAAGTGTTTCCTTGCTTCACCACATTTTTGTGGTCAATTGATCTGGTACAGCTTTTGAAGTGTGAATTCAGTCACAGCAAATTAAAGGCCTCATATGGACAGTCCACCCAAGTGATCATCGCAAAACACAGTGAGAGTATTAAGTGCTCAATTCTGTTATACTGACTGAATCCAAAATAAAAGTCAACTTAAACACAGTTATTGTCAGTAAAAACATAACGTTGGTCTCCTCGCGCAAGATCACCGCTCTAAACTATGAATGGCTGCTTGTGAAGATTTTCAAAAACGTTTTACTCAAAGTATTAGTCAACAGCTCAAAAGATTCTTTAAAAAAAAATCAAAATAAAGTAATGGAAAAATCTAAAAAAGGGGGTTTGGCATCTCCACATTTAGTGCCCATCTTTCTTCACAATATATCCGGTTGTTCTTGCAAACCTAGAGTAACTTTATGGCAAGAAATCTGTCTGTGTGTGAACAAATACACTTGGCCTATCAGAAATGACATTCCATTGTCCTTTTGCAAGCAATACATATTTTGCCAGAAAACTGTTATAATATGCTTTGGAGATCCTTTACTTCTTTGAGATCTTCCCAGCTTTTCTCTTGGGCTCATAGGGTGTTCTCAGGATGCTGGGTGTCTCTTCCATTACCCTGACCAGCAAGTTATCAATGTAGTCCTCCAGCTCCCGAATATGAGCATCTTTCTTTCTCACCACCTCTTTCTGCTTGATGAGCTCTTGCACAACTTCTGCAAAGGAGAGATTGTTGTAGGCCACCATATTCGTCTGCAGATGTTCAGGCTCCTAGATGTGAGGAATAATACATGACATATGATTCTTAAATGTTGTTAAATCTCTACTTTTTTATTGCCCATAACATGCTGGGAATTCAAACTGCTCTCTGAAGTAAATAAATTGTGTACTTCTTTTGACCTATAATTTGATACTGTAAAATTTCCACTGTGAAACATGCTAATATGTTAATTGAAACACTGCACAATGTATACATGGATAAGCAATAATGCTACATACAGTAGTAGGTAGACTAATAATTCTGGGACTCCAAAGTAAACTAACGAAAAAAACATTCATATTTTAGGAGACAAGATCGAAATAAACATGTTATTTAATGCTGCCTTTAGAGCTTACTTGATAAACAAGCTTTTATTAAAAGTGTTGCTCTAAACGCTCAAGCCTCAGTTCTCTCAAGCAGAGCGATTATGTGTTGACATGAGAAGTGTCTGCGTCTGATTTCACAATGATATTGAGGAAACGGCAATTTAGAAACATTTGCTCATCTGCTATCAAGTGTCTGACAAATTCACACTTTCTGCTGTCAGGGTGAAAACAAGCACTAAATGCGGTCAGTTGATATAATCTCTTGGAGAGCTTATCCATTTCAGCGGTGTCAAAATATGAGTGGATTACTCAGTCATGTCTAATCACTGATGCTTAATTAATTACAATAAAACTTCCACCCAAAATCATCATCAACAATACACAGACCCGAAATTCATCTAATTACCAAACAATCCAAATAGCTCCAGAAATGAAGTACTTGCACCAAATCTACACTGATAAGGTTCTGTGTTAAAAGAATTAAATTTAAGACCTTGATACTTTTATAATATTATAATAAATATATAAGTCATTAAATAAGGTTTTAACTGGGGACTAAAACCTTTAAACAACATCGGTATGATTACTTCAAGTCTTCAACTGTGAATAGTTATTAGGGCTGGGCAACCGGTATGAAAAAAAAAAAAATAATTTTTCAAATTTCATGCCTCCAAAAACATTTTTACATCCTCAAATTTTGAAAAGTGAATTTAAGACATCTGAATATTTTGAGGGACCAGCCCTGTGTGATGATATAACACCATAAAAGTTATCTGTGTTTACATGTATAATACTAAATGGAAGATTAATAATAATCTGCATTCATTGCACTTGTTAAGAAAATAATACTTGGCAGGAGCAAGCCTCAACACATTTAACCTGAAGCTTCAGAGTCTGAACTGCTTCTGGGTTTGAACTTGATCCACCATATCGGACAGCTGTTTATACATGTGACACTTTGATTATGATTATCCTCCTTAGATTACGGTAATGAAAACAAAACATTCCTTCTCTTTTTCCCCTGAGGAAACAGCAGAGCAAATTTGACTCCATAAAACTGCCATTCTAGAAACTAAAGCAAAAATACAGTGGCCCTAAAAAGTATTTAGACACGTAAATCACGTGAATGTCATCGCATTAGACAACAAAATATAAAGTCAAGCAGAATTTATTTTAAATGAAAATGTACACTTTCCAAACAAAACATTTGCTGAATGAATCTATTGTTTAAAAATATGATTTATTGTTAAAAATGTAAGTAAAAGAGTATTTGGATGCTCTATGATTTTTGGTAGTGGAATTTTTTTCCTAGTCAATATGATAAACTACACCTGCAGTGAACCTGAAGGGAACTGACTTCATACATCCACAAAAAATAATCACAATTTCAAAACACCTTCCAAATTTGTTTGCTGATGCCACTTGCATGCAATAAACATTCATACATTTTTAGGTGTGCTTGCTGAGTTGAGTGTTTGGTAATGCTGGTCAACAGTCAACGCAAGCCAAAGCAACTCTCTCTGGCCATATAGAACAGCTACCACAGAATCAAAGGAAGATTTAGAGAAAGAGATGTTGCATGAATAGCAAAACCACCAGGGTACAAGCTAGCGGGGGCAGGAAAAGAGCCCAGGAAATGACCATGAACTGGCAAGCAGCTGATGAGCAGATTTAGGCAATCAGGAGTGTGGGAGAGATAAGATTTCCACTTGGCATTCTTCAGTTGTCTCATTATGGGCATTAATGAGGGCCTTTGCATTGAAAATCTAAAACTCCAAGTCCTTTGAAATGCCTCGGCCGACTTTCCCCCCACCCCCCATCCTTTAATTAAGGCCTTAGAGTGCCAGAGACACTATTTCACGGATGCAGTGTTAACATAACCTCAAAAATGGGTGAGGAAAGCCATTTTCAGCAACGCGTCTCCAGTTTCAACATCACTTCAGCGGCTATTCTCACACAGCAGGCAAGCGACCGTCACGTTACTCTGCACTGGACACGATGAAGATCACAATCAGTATAATTATGACAAAGTGAGAGAGGACCCCTTTCCATGTTTAACGCTGACCGTGGTTTGACCTATAGTGTAAAATTAGACCAGTGACAAATTGCGTATTATTAATGATTAGATTTCCAATTATTGAGTGAGAGAACATACTGTCCAAGATGGCTCGCTAACGAAATGGAAGCGCATTAATAACATCACACTACTTCAAATTACATGCAGATCAAAGACGATGACCACCCATTTCAGCTGTTAATTAGATAAACGGCCCTCCAACTAGAGCGCCACAAGTGATACTCAGTCAGAGATCAGCATCAACGGCTTCCATGTATAATAGGGCTGCAATAAATGACCAATTAAAACTTTGGGCAAGTTTTGAAAACTTATGAGAAATGTGTCTGGACAGACCGGACAGTGACAATGTGAAAATACACCCTTTTTTCAGCAATGTATAGAAATGTAAAATAATATTCTTATATTTAGTGTGGTCAAACGCAATTTAGCTTTATTACAATAGTGTAAAATATAAAAAAAAAACACAGTGTACACTATTTCTTTGGAATGCACTTACATGCTCTCTTGCACTATTCATGCCGTGCTTCTTTTCAGGAGAGGTTTTGAATCTCTGTGTAAGGTCCTCAGTACTAGTGGGATTTCTCATGTTGTCACTGCAAGACAGGAAAAAAGACAAAACTGTTACTTCAATAAATACATAAAATGCACTTTCATCTTACAGGAAACCCCTTCATTTAACATTCAAATTGATTTTACATTGGTGAAATCTTGGTCGACAACAACAAGCATTATCATGAAACACATCACATCCTTTAATGCAACTGCTACTTGCCTGCTGTAGTTCAATATAACATTTGAGTTGACTTTTAGTTATCTGACTGAGGGTCAGGAAATGGTTCAAAACCCCCTCACACGCAAACAGCAAGTCTACTTTTCATTTCTCAACAATTGGTCACTGACCACAACAAAGGCATTACAGCCAGTTACGGCACTCAGTAAGTGGGCGGTGAGACCAAAATCTTTTATCACATTATGAGCAATTTTATACCACAGTGACGGTATACGTATATATTTAAGCGTTTAAAAAATTTTGGGTGGAAAGTGTTTGAAAGAAGTCTATTCTGCTCACCAAGGCTGCATTTATTTGATCAAGTATACTACAGTAAAAGAATACAGTAAAAACTCTAATATTGTGAAATAATATTACAATTTAAAATAACTGTTTTCTATTTCTAAATAAAATTCAAATGTGATTTATTCCTGTAATGGCAAAACTGAATTTTCAGCAGTCATTACTCCAGTCTTTATAGTCACATGATCCTTCAGAAATCATTCTAATATGCTGATTTAGTTCTCAAGAAACATATCCTATTATTAGTAATTTTGAAAACAGTTGTGTTGCTTAATATTTTTGTGGAAACCGTGTTTTCAGGACTCTTTGATGAGTATATTAAGCCTTAAAAAAGCATTTATTTAAAGTAGATCTATCGAATTTTAGCATTGTTAACGTCTTTACTGTCAATTTTGATCAATTAAATGACCCTTACTGTTAGCATTTCTCTCTGAAAAAAAAAAAAAAATCTCACTGAACCCAAACGTTTGAACAGTAGTTTATATTATATGCAATGTACTAATGTCTATTAGACAATCTAGTAGCATAAATATATTTATAAAATTATTATTATTAAAAATTCTAAAGCATTTTTTAAAAATAATATAAAATTATTATTTTAAACAACATTTTAATAAAAATACACATAGCAAGTGAATAAGTTATCTACATTGACAATGCTTGTCTGTTATAATATAGATAGTCTGATGTTGAATTTTCTTTTTGATCATAACAGGAAATTTGGAAATTCAACCGGCTGACACATTTCTTCCACCCATACCACAGCCATTACACACCACTGCAACTTGCAAGAAAATAAACTGACTTTATGCTTATATGGGCGTACTGTTATGAGTGGTGTTTCAATCTTTTAATGACAAAGTATTGTGAATGGATGGGATCCATCAAGGATGCTGGTTATGTTTATAATGGTGGAAAGATCACACAGACCTTTAAATACTAGACAACATTAAGCAGGTTTGTTAAATGTCTTTTTAGCTAACCTATGACCCCTGGAAGACCTGTGATCTAAGATGAGAGAGTAACTGGAGAGGATGAATGGCCTGGTAGGCTACGGGCAGATAAATTGTTAATTGAATGGTCTATCTCTCGTTCAGATCTCATTACTGTGGCTTGGTCAGGACCCTGTAGTCTGAATTGGGCCTAATGACATTGATAAGGTCTTCCTAATGACAGACTTTCTCTGATAAACATTAAGTGCTTGACTGTCCTCATCTAACTCTACTGAGAAAAGAGCAGAGGTTGGAAATGGCAGGCAAAATTAATGGAAGACACGTTCCTCAGCAATTATTGCTGAATGAATAATATTATTATACATCACATAATGCATTTAAATACAATTAAAATAAATATAATACTTAAGCATTTATTCAAATAAATATTTTACATATATTATTACAACTTAATTTTTTTCTTATTTATTTTTCCTCATTAAACATTACTGATAAATGCTAATGGCATCTGACCTCAAGTAAGTGAGACGAAAGCTTGATTAAAGTAGCTATAACGTATAAAAGGCACAAAAAAATGGCTAAAAACTAGTCATACCTGGATCTGTAGTGTGAGAGGAAAGGGTTGCTTTCACTGGTAAAGGGGTTTGGAGATCGCAGGTCTCCAGAGCTTCCTGTTCGCGTTCCAGTGGCTGTTTTCTTTCCTTCCTTCTTCCCAGTCACTCTGCCCAGAAGACCGACCTTCTTCTCTCTCTTCTCTGCCCCCCACAGCATCCCCTGATCTCCCTCGAAGGGATTGCGGTTGCGTGGGAGAGTGGCGAATTTCTGGGGCATGTTGTCTCCGATGTCGGAAAAGGGGTCACATTGAACGTCGCTGGTTGGGCAACCATATCCATCACTCTGAGAGTGTCTGTGAGATGCAGCAACCCCTGTGGATGAGAAAGATGGAACATTTTCTTTAGCGCTTCTCCATAGAGCGCTGCAGGGATGAGGCATTTTTGTAGGCCGAAACCCAGAGATGCGTTAGCATTTTAGCACGTTTCATTATCCTGAAGGCAATGGGTTTTTGGTTGCTTGAAATAATGTCTGTGGATAACACAAGCTCAAGATATTTTCACATTTTATTCTACAAAATAAAATACATCAGTAATGACCCCTAAGCTTTTAACTCACTAAGTGATTAAATGGAACTACAGTGGTTGTTTATCCTCACCTTTCTCCTCAATAGAGTTCATGGAGTCGAGTTTGGGCCTGAAGTGAGTTCCTATCAGATCAGACATGGAGTGAGCAGCAGAAAGTTTCTGCGTCCCAGTGAGCAGCGAGCGTTTTGGCTTGGGTTCAGGTGCAGCCTGAGGGTGAGGGTGCGGGTGCTGGTCTGGCAGAGAATCAGTCTCGCTCTGTCCTGAGCGAGGAAGGATGGCGGAAGATGTGTCTGAAAAGGCACCGTTGTGCTTGCGACCCTTCATCTTTTCCTTGAGCTTGGAGAACGGTGATCTGGGTTTGTCTCGCATAGACAAATCGAACATGCTGGCGGTCATGTTGTTCCGCATGAACTGAATGCTAACTTGAATCTTGCCTCGGTCTTTCCTCTTCTTACCTGGCCGTGAGTCTAGCGTGTACCAGCTGACAAGAGAGCGACATGAAGTATAAGTATATATATTTAATAAAACGTCAGAAATTCAGAAAGGCAGGTATAACAGTAAGAAATTAAAATGTCACTTAGATGGACTGGGATACAACTTATTTTTCAATCGACTTTATTTATTTATTGATTCTTCACATCTTTTGTTGTTCACAGAGTTTATTTTCTGTAAAAATCCAAAAGTCAGTGGAAAAATCTGTTTTTGTTGAGGGAATCGGGGTGATGCTAACTTACTGGATTTTTACTGGAAATTTCCAGTTTCCAATTTTCCAGTGAACACAATCTCTGCACAAAGGTCATGTGTAGTCAAGTGTACTAGATTATCTATTTAGATAGAGTGGGAGAAAAAAAAAAAAAAAAAAAAAGAGTAAAAAAAAAAAAGTAATTTGAGAAAAAAAAACTTTGAAAAGTTTGTAAATTCAAATCATATTTAAATTCTGAACACAGCTGCTACAGAGCTACACATATTTTGCCGTTGTGTCACGAGCGTGGTTGGCCTCTTAGGTGTTATTAAAAACAGCTAGGTTGGTGGTACATGCACCAGTAATTTGCAGATGTTCCAGTGTACTTTCACAGCTTGATAAAAACAAGCAGGAGAAAACCGCACACTTTCACTTCTCCTTTTCTGTGAAACCCCCCTTGGTGGGAAGACTCTCTTTCAGGCTTTGCTCTGTATGTATAATTCATACAAAAACGACATGGGGGCAATGTGTTTGTCTGGCCAGAAACCCAATTTCACTTCACACAAATCCACAGCATAGTCCATTTGAAAGCCTTCCCCCTTCCTGAGAACGCATATTATAGTAGGGATAAATATAATTCCCTGGTAACTGCAAAGGTTTGGGCCACATAAAGAATGTGAAGTAATACGCCCCCATCTAGGCCATTCCTCGGCTCCTGTTTATTTAACCTCTTACTCTTTTTTTTTTTTTTATGCTGGACGTAATGTGATTGATGCTGTAACTGTGTGAAAAGGAGGTGGCATTTGCACAAATCTGGCCTTTGTTCATTGATGCTCATACCGGTATTTGGAGATTATGAAATGGACAATATTTCAGCGGAGGCACATGAATCTCAATAGTGGCTGAATACTGATGCTCCTGCAATTCAAGACACTTGGAGCAGGATCATTAATTTAGAAATGATGGTCATGAACACTTAAGGCATAGGTAAAGTACTAGACAGAGACTTTTATTCAATACAGGGCCAATGTGTTCAGTGAGCGGATGCCATACACCATTTTACACCACCATAGCCAAATGTATGGTGGAAACCCCTATTTCCAAAAGATATTGTTAATTACAGATTTTTTTTCATTGATGTCAGTCAACATTAGGGGTGGGAATCGCAGGGTACCTCACGATACGATACGAATCACGATACATGGCTCACGATAAGATAATATCACGGTACAGCGATTCTGCGATAATCGATATGTTGCTAGACAATTCTATAATGATACATCACGGTATCTGTCTAACTATGAAAACAAAATGCCTGTGAAAAGGTTAAGTGCAAGTTTTCTCTCTTTATTCAAGTCCAAACTGTTAGAAAGCAGCACAAAAGTTCTGTAAATCAAATTTAACATGCTAAGGAAATTAATCATTTTATTCTTGGACTTATTAAAGCTTACACGTTTCTTTGTGTGTAAACCAACACATTTAACTGCTTATCAACTTTATATATAGCCTATATATAAACCTGGTACATTTCAAAATTTACCTGGAGTGCTTTCTCAACCTTTCCTCTCCTCTCATCATAAAAACAGAGCCCCCTGATGTAGTAAAATAACTAAATCTAACTGAAATAAAAATGAATAAAAACCATATAGAGAAATAAATAAATAAATAAAAATGACAAAAACACACCAACAAATATATATACTAAAACTTTAAAAATAAGATGAAAGCGGGAAATTAGTGAAAACTATAATGAACAATAACAGGTACTGCACTGATTAACTGTATAATTTATGTAATTTTATTATGTAAATGTATTGTTATGGTTATAATTATTATTATTGTCATACTTATTACTTTTTATACATTATTTTTCTACTTATACATATTATTTTACTACTACTCTCTACAATTATTTTAAATTATTATATATGTTCAGGTGGAAAAGTTGTAATCATTCTGTACTTTGTGTTGCTCCTTTGAATAGTAGAAAAAAATAAGAAGAAGTAGAAGAATTTAATAAGACTGTTAAACATAATATTTAGCAAATGTACTTGTAGTACTAACTTGCATTGTTTAAACTGACTGATTTTAGTATTTTGCAATTTATTAAGACAGAATGATATAAAAATTTGATACTGGCCTAACATGAAAATAATTATTGGTGTATCTGTATGTAGACTTGTAGAATGTGACTCATTATTTTTGCAAAACATCACCCGGGACCTTTCTTGACCTCAGCACTAATTAAAAAGACACTCTGTAGACTCACAAAGCAGCCCTCTAGAATGCAGTTCAATGCTTCCGACCTAGACACAGTTCTTTCATGCAAACACTACTGTAAACACTCCTTCAGTAATGGAACACGCTTCCCTCTGGGGTCGTCACAGGCTGCCATCTTGCTGAGTGCTCTTCTTCCATCATGGCACAGCTAGTGAATGGTGATTATGTTTCTTTCCAAGACCATCCACACACTGGGGAGCTTGTAGATCCGAGGGAAGAGGGTTTACTTGGTCTCAGGCCCAGTGAGGGAGCTCTGATCTGGGCATGTGGAAAGCCAGCCAGCCCCTGTTCTTCACATGGGACTCAAGGCCAAGATAAATCTTCCTCTGCCTGGAACCACAACACTCCCACTCTGCGAGGGCCGCTGGGAACCACCATACAATCAACAAACACAGGTGTGCGATAATTAGGGCCTGTCGACTCCAATGTCGAAACGGACTCTTGTACCCTTGCGTCAGTTAGAGGAAACCCTTGAATGAACAGAGTCAATGGGGACTGCTAACCCTGAGAGTCTTTCCAGGAGACGCGAGGTCGGTAGAGTGATTTGTGTCACGAGTGTCAACAGTGATGTTAGCAATCGGTTACAGTACATAACTTCCCCCCAAGGGTGTGATATCACAGGATTGCTGAATAAATAATGCTTGCACTGATTGTGACATATTGCCAATGATTAGAAGCTTGGAGGAAAAGTAAGGAAGCATCGATAATAATAGTCTAAATACCAATAAGCCGATAATTATGCACAATGAAATAGACTATACATCCAATATCAGCCTATAACTGATATTGTACCAATTGTGCATTACAGGAGAGGATCTCCAGTGTAAAACACATGTAAATAAAAAGCAAATTGCAGTATTCTTAAAAACGACCTTTTTGTAATTGATTTCTGTCATTTACCGCATTCATTAATGCCAGCCAGGTATGCAAGACATTGGCACTGCCCTTTCTACTGCAACTAGCCATACTTGTTTCTCTCATAATACTCAAATAACCATGCTAGTCTCATGCCCAAAAAAGTGAAATCAGGAAATATTGTCTCGCTTATGAAGTAGTCTTGACATTTAGTTACAGAAAGTAGTCTCTGTCACACCTGACAATAACATTAGAGGAAGTCAGAAGACTTCCTCTAAGGAAACACACCTGTTAGTCACCAGGGCCTGACAAACAGAGAGGAAAATATAATAGCACACATGATAATCATCCTCACTAGACCTGTTCATCTGCCACATGATTGTGACTCAAACTGAGTCAAAAGGCCTTTATCTGAGTTTCATACCAGAACAAACTGGCCTGCATGAGATGGCTGCCCTTCTATAGTAATGCACAGCAATGGCATGTTCATAGACATTTAAAACTCAGATGACAGGTTTTAAAAACAAAGACAGGGTTACGTCAGAGGATTACTTCAAATGAAACTGCATCACTAATAGTTACAGAAGTTAAGAATAGCCCAGGTCGTTCAAAACCTTCCATCATGTTATACTTTGAGTACTATTAACTGACTTGGCTTCAAAATGTTGACAAGCATTAAACACAGGGGTCTATGCAGGATGATATGTCAGAGCGAGACTTTGAGGTCTGCTCTTAAATAATCAAAAATTCTAGTTAAAAAGAAAAGAGAGAGAGAGAAGAAAGGCCTGTGATTTAAAAGAATCTTGAGGATTGCATAAATACAATTTAAACAAAATTTCTTAACTGTAACACCAAAAGAGGAGAAGACATTTAGTGTTTGGTTCCTCTTTTAAGTTGCACTTCTGCTTATTTGAAAGAGTGCTACATTTGTATAGTTCTACAAGACTTTTGATAGATCTTTAAAAGATCAGGCATCAAAAATGAATGAAATATTTAACTCACTCAGTTTTCCTCCGTTCCTTGTTGTCAAATATCTCATTTAAGTTGATGATTTTTTGGCCCAGAAACTTATCCAATCCAACCAGGGACCTGTGCATGACTGTGAGGCACAGCTCATACACCTCTGGATTGCTCTCCATCAGCAGCCCTGGCAGTTCAAATGAAGCCTCTTCCCTCCACACTGGGCTGAGGGTCTTCTCCGACACTGATGTGGAGTACTTTTCTTTGCCCAGCTGGATGATGGTGTAGGCATCGTTGGTGCCATTCTTGCCCTTTGGTTGCAGGTCTGTGGCTTGAAGAACAGTGGCTTGGACATGAGTTGGAAACCACTTCTGTGACTGTTCGCCCAATGACATGATGACTTCAAGTGTAAAATTATGGATTTTGGTGTGTGAAATGATAAGTGTATTACTTCAATTTGGCCGAGGCATTTTGTTTAGCTTCTAATCACAGGAAATGAGCGACCAAGAGTACATAAAAATCAAAAGTTACTCTCCGCAAACACCCCACACATTCACCCCACTCCAATTTAGGTCACCTAAACCAAAGAAGAAAAAAAACAGTCTCAGAAAAATAATATTAAAACTTAAATTCATATTACAAATTACACAGAAATAACAATTGTAACTTAAAAACGAGTGACTTTAACAATGCAACAAACTTAAAAAGTTAAATTGTAAAAAAAAAAAAAATGTTTTTGGGAAAGTGATTTTTTCTTTCTGACCAATTTTACCATGGTGACCAGGGAGTCTGTTTTTTTTGGGTTTTTTTGCTATATGTATCTAAAACTTACATATATTATTCACATATGTATTTGTTAAAAATTAAAGTAGTTTAACACAAATAGTAAACTGCATAAATTAATGTCAAGTACTACATATGCTGCAACTTACACTACTGGGATGGACTGTAACTTAATTTGAAAACATGTTAGAAAAATGTCCATGAATTTATTGTGGTAATCAAATTGTTCAAAATATTAACTATGTCCAATAACCCTAATTTAATTTTAAAATGTTTAATTAAAAATGGTAAACATATAAAAACACTGTCATTCAGAAAAGAAAAGAAAATTATCTATGTAGCTTATACAACGTCGCACTATTATTATTTTTTATGTATGAAAAAGTGCGAGGCTTATACTTTATAGAAGCTGGTGATTCAAATAAACACCAGTTTTATCATTTAACATTCAATTTATAATCGAGACATACAATTTTACTAGGATATTATTATTATAGTGTTGTTGTTGTTAATAAGGATTATTGTTATTTATCTAAATTCATTTAGGCCTATTTTGCTCTGTAAATATTTTATATCTCAAAACACCGACATTTACAACTTTTACTTTTACTTTTACCTCAGGAGGGTGGTCATGGGTTAAACTCAACCAGTATTTAATGAAAAAAAAAAAACACTCCGCGGTCTTCCCTTATTTAATTCAATTAGAAGCTCCACTGCTGGCTTCATTACCCACAGTTACTGCTGCTGTCAAACAGTCATACAGCACAAGCCTCTGATATTTACCTCTGAAGCATCTTTCTCGAACAAGCTAGCGTCGCCACTGCATGTGGGATGACCGCTTATGCCAATCGGTATCTGTGGTGAATGAAAATGAATAAGTTGCTGTAAGTGACACTAATTCATCTTAAACAAATGTGTGGTATTCCACATCAGCCCTGAAGTCGACTTCCTAGTTCCTCATTTCCGCCGATGTGGTCACGGGTCGAAGTGCAAACTCCTCCTCTGTTGCCGTGGAAAGACAGGATTTAATCGGCGCGCGCCTGGCGCTGTTCCTGGGATTCGAATGACTGCGAGGCTTATGAGAGTTTGAGCAGTTCGTTTCCCTTTTGTTGTTAGTTTTGTCGAGAAAAAGAAACAGGAAAGTAATAAACAGCCTGTTTGTAAAACATTGCATTGCTATTTAGAATAATAAAAAAATGGGTCAAACAATTAATTATAAAACACGAGTAACCTTACATGATACATTTTTTAGATAACTTGGATAAATGTTTCATATAAATGACCTATATATAAAATCATGTAGTACATAATCAATAGTATTCGTTTTTATTTTTATTAGCAGGTCGCTCATCAGTAATAGCAATGGAGGGAAAAAGAATGAAAAAAGGGCTGTATTAAATATAGCCTATGTGACCATGGACCACAAAACCAGTCATAAGTAGCACAGGCATATTTGTAGCAAAAGCCAATAATACATTGTATGGGTCAAAATGATCGATTGTTCATTTATGCCAAAAATCATTATTAAGTAAAGATCATGTTCCATGAGGATATTTTGTAAATTTCCTACTGTAAATATATCAAAATGTAATTTTTGATTAGTAGCCTAATATGCATTGCTAAGAACTTCATTTGGACAACTTTAAAGGCGATTTTCTCAATATTTTGATTTTTTTTGCACCCTCAGATTCCAGATTTTCAAATTGTTGTATCTCAGCTAAATATTGTCCTATCCTAACAAACTATACATTAATGGAAATCTTATTTATTTAGCTTTCAAATATAATATAATAATATGATATGTAAATGTCAATTTAAAAAAATTGACACTTATGACTGGTTTTGTGGTCCAGGGTCACATAGCCTAACATAATGGAAAAATATATAATTATAGCATATATAATTAATGCATCAGAAGGTTAATTACTTCAGAATGGAAACAGAGAATCCAATTTAACAAAAGCTGCATAAATTGTGGAAAACAAATAAAATGTAGAAGGAAGATCAAAATCTCCTCTCTGAAATAGTGAATGGAGTCCCATGCAGGCTATCTGGGATTCTTATAATGTCCACTCAATAAAGTCAATACATGTCTATTGGAGGCTCTTGACAAAACTAAACCAACCAAACATGTTAACATACCGTCTGCCAATGTTTCTTGAGTGAGGACATTGAGGTACTGATAAGAGATTCATTTAAATGAGTACAGACATGTGTGTCATCCCAGTTGACAGGTACATCTTAACCAAACACACATGCTCTTTCATTTTATTCTCTTTCTCTCTCCTTAACCCCAATCAGCCTGCCATAACCGCAGAGTGTTGTGTACATACCAGAGTCAGAGGCATGAGTCTGGCACATTCGTCACACATAGATTATAACTCTTATCTGCAGTGTATCTCACGATGAAAATGGGCCTGGTGTGGTGAAATATTAGGTTATATAAAATGCATTTAAGACAGCTTAAACTGAGGAGGGGCCCTTCTATGTGCCATTTCGAGTTAAGCCTCACTGCAAACACCAGGAAACAGCTGAGGAACCAGAGCAGAAGAATCTCCCTGAAGATAGCTGTATGGTCCTTTCACGGAGCAATGAAACAATGTTTAATTGATGTATGTATATAGTTGTTCCTTGTTTGTATCACTCCGCTGTTTATTTTTACGCACTGCAGACAGACTATCTGTATATTAGTGGTGGACTTTTTTTCAGCTACTCTTTCTGCAGGTTACATTGTTATGTCAGTAGGTGGCGATAAATCTTTATAACGAGTGAGCCAATTGAATCATTCACTGAAATGATTTGTTCAAAAACGCGAATTCATTCAAGAACTAAAGCTATTACAGATTTATTCAGGAATGCAACAAGTGACTGTCTTTATGAATGAGTCACTGAATCATTTACTCATTCAGAAACAAAACACTGCAACACTGTCTTGTGGGAAGTGCTTCGACATGCAGCCAACACTCGTGTTTTCTCAGCAATGCCATAACAGAACCATTTTGGGCTCCCCAAAGATATATCAGTGAAAAGCTCTTAATAAAAACTTTTTTTCTTACTGTGAAGAATATTTAAATAAACCTTTTGTGCAATGAAAAGTTCTCATGGATGTTAAACGTTCTTCATTAACCCATAGATGCCAATTAGAAACCTTTATTTTTAAGAATGTTGTTGCGCTTCAGTTCACCCTGACTTCGAACCTCCACTTGTGATATTTTCCGATCCCATATGTACTTTACTTCTTGTCAGCTTTCTAACTATCCTATCTGAATAAATGCCAAAAATAATAGTAGTCATAATCAAAAACACCACTACTGTATGTTACACCATTTCTGTTGTGGCTTTGTTTGGAACTATTTTCACTGGCAGAGACAAAATAAAGATAGATATAGGAAAGAATAAAGTTTTTTCCTCTCTATTCCATAAATTTAGCTCTCAATTTTGCACTGTTCAGTTCTAAAGAATCTCATGGGGTGGAAGAGGCTCATGGCTTTAAAGAGACACCACCAGGGGTCATGACACCAATCCTTAATTTGACAATTTGTTAGACACTTTCATGTATTACCTTCTAAGACCAAAATACGCCCGTGTGCCTCTGGAGTGGGATAAAAACATGAAAGGCTCTACATTCCAACCTCACCTGCTTCCTTTTATTGTTCTCCTCTGATAGAGTATATAAAGGGAAAAAAATCCATCAAGTCATAAATTAGCCTAGAGTAACGTATGGCCTCAGTCCACTTTTCCAGAGGAATGATGTTGTAGCCCATAAACTGTCCAATATACAACAGGACCCTGTATTGCATATCAGTAAGGCCCACGTGTTGGCCTCTATTAGGCATCATCTTTATGGGCCCGAATCCTCTGTAAGGTCTCTCGCCACGGTCAGACAGCTGGTTCTGCTTTAGGCCCCTTTCTTCAACACTATATAGGTTGTTTTACATTTATTAAACACTTTTAAGCATCTCTAGCTGCAAGATTGCCCATCTGTTAGCACACAACAATATATGCGTTCCAAGTGCCGAGGGAGCACGAGAAGGTGAGGGGATGCCATTGTAACATCAATACGGCTCATAATGCACTTCAGGTTTACGGTCGGGTTGCGAGATTGATTTAAAAGGCTGTGCTTTTAGTCAAGAGGACATTCAGATTACAGATGAAAATTTAATAATAAAAAAAGTAGGAGAGAAGAGCACAAATCACTGCCGGCGCTGCGCTCTGTGGAATGTTAGGGTGTGCAATGCACGGTGAGATATAGATCTGCAGATGTGCATGTTGCCTGCGACGGCTGGAGCAGAAATTGTTGGGGGCGTGCGGCTGCCGAAAGGTCCATTGTGTGGAACAATACTTCAAGAGTGTTTATTTGAGTATCACTAAAGGCTATAACCTCTCACCTCTTCATAGCCGACTGTCACAGAAGTTAGGAAGTTGCACTTTGAACATCGAGAAAACCTCTGAGGCCAAATCATAAACGGTGATGGGTTTGAAAAAAATGTTACATTGTCAAAAGTAACATTAAGATGTTTTATGAGAACACATTTCTCTTATCTTATCTTGTGTCAGCACAAATTCTCTTTATGATGCAACTGTGTGTGTGTGTGTGTGTGTGTGTGTGTGTGTGTGTGTGTGTGTGTGTGTGTGTGTGTGCATTCATATGTCTGTCTGAATAATCACAAGAGGATATTGAGGTTACCAGATATTTTATGACTACAATCAAATGACAGTAAATGGAACAACAAAATAAAACATTGTCATTTTTGGAATTTTCACAGAGAAGCACAAAACTGCTACCGGTATCATACAGTCGAGTTATGCTTATTTAACGATGCTGAGCATTGTGAACTGGCAAGCAAGTCATTTGCAAATGTAAACATACAGTCGGTATGTTGTAAGGTAAACACTATGAAGTAAGCAAGTTATAGCATTTGCCAAAGTGTATTCTATCTGCATTCCACTGCATGAGTCGAGTGCTGCTTTTGAACGCTGTTCTGTAAGCATGAGAGGATGTGCAGACCAGGGATATGACAAACAAATTAAACAAATGAGAGTGATTAAAACAGCTGGATCCACAAATGGCATGACCAATTCAGGGAATTATGGAGGCAAATGCATGCAATTATAGCAAATGAAGTACACCCACTTTGCGCTACTCAGATGTTGCATTAATTTGAATGGTCTGTTTCTGCTGTGCAATTCATATTACATTAAATTAGCAATAGAATCCCCTGTGTCCTTCTGCTGTAATTCAGCTGAAGTCTTCATAAAGCTCTTCTCTCCAAAGCAAATAATTTGCAGTCGGAGATCATCATGTCGAAATCCTCAAATGGCATTGCATTTCATAATATTATTGGGAAATTTGGAAAGAACACTAATTAGGTTGGTTTTTAGGTGTTATGATATTCTTATCATTTTATGAAAACAAATTTTGGCTTTCAAAGTGATTTTGTAATTGTTGGGAGTTTACCAAAGTTTTATTTGATTTATGGATAAACTTGAAGTTTCTTTTCAAGACAAGAAACTGGGGAAGAGAAGGGGGATGGGAACAGAACATTCCACCAAAGGTTTTAATTTTATATTAATTTATATTAATATTTAATTAAATATATCCCTGAGTAACAAGTAAAGATGACTATTTTCCTTTTTTTTTTAATTCCACGTTAACTGATATTTTTTATATACGTATCAGTTAATGTGGAATTAAAAAGGAAAAAAAAAGAAAAAAGTAGTAACCTCCTCTTGTTACCTCGAGGATATTTTTCTACACAGTCTAATCCATTAACTGCTGAACTACTGTAAACTAATTTTCCAAGTTAATTTAGTCAGATGAAACATTTTTGACTCAAATTAAACCCATTTAATTTACTTGTTACCACATGAAACACATTTTTAAGTTATATGAAAAACACTTCCCTCTCGTTTCAAACTGGTCTTTGCACTACAGAATCTTTTCGATTGTAAAGCATGTCTAAACGTCTCATGTTTTTACCCAGTCATTCCATTCTCAATGAGTGAGTGAATGATTAGCCGCTGCCATGTGTTCAACAGCCAGGATGCTGAGAGATTGACAGAGCAATACTGAGCTCATGTCTTCAGGGGCGAGTGAACAGGTGTCCCTCCTGCTGGAGTTTAAGAGAAGTCCCCTGTGCCCCAGCCTGAGAGACCAAGATAGTAAAGAGAAAGAGAGAGAGAGAGAGAGAGAAAAGACCCACATGTGTGTGCCCTGCGGCCCCTCTTTCCCCCCTTGTGTGTATGTATATATTAGAGTGATGGGGAGGTATGCAGTGCCATAGTTCAGAAACATGCTAATGTGCTCCCAGAAATAATTTGGGAATAGATTAAGGAGAAAGGCTTTGAAGGTGTTGTGCTAAAGTACACAGGGGCTTTCTGAAAGATTAAAAAAATTAGAATATTATGGGCAAATAACTATAGGTTTTATTGACAATTATATTAAAATAACATCCAGAAGTCATTGTAAGGGATGCACTGACAGTAGAACTGCATGACATGTAACATCTGATTAATGAATTGATTGTACTGTATGTATGCCTTGCAGACAAAGAAGTTTAATTGTTGTTATTCAATTAATTAATTACTCATCTACTGCCACATTCTGCATTTGTGCAGTGATACGTAATAGACTTCCATTTGAGTAACTGTAAAAAAAGCAAACTATCTCCGTTTCACACTTGATGAAAGAAAATGTGTCAAGTCCATATCAAAGATCTGTCCATTAACAGAAGAGCCATGTTTATCTCTCAGTAAGATCTCTCTGTCGGTGCTTGATGAGTTAAGCTATAGCATGTCACTAATTCTGACATCTGATGACATGTGCTGGGCAACTGAAGATCAGACATCTCCCCTACGGAAACTGACATGTCAGATTTCTCAAGCCAAAAATTCAGCTGGAATTTTACTATGCATCATCTCTGCCTTCATGTGAGATTTCAGTTTAAGAAGAGATTTTGTTTTTGATGCTTGTTTTGTCTCACACACATATTTGTTGACACACATATAAAATATCATTTTATTTCTAGAACACTATTATACTACCGTACTATAAAAATATTTTAGTAAGGCTTTTAAGTGTTATGGTCCGCTTATCATTTTATCAAAACTAATTTGGGCTTTCTGAGAAGTTTCTGAGATTTTGTAAATGTTGAGCGTTTTACGCCATTATTCGATTGGTCTGTCTGTTTTTGTTTTTTTTTCCAAGACAAGAAACTAGGGGAGATAAAAGAGGAATGGGAATTGGACATGATGCAGGACAGTCACGAGTTCCACAAAAGCTTTTATTTTTAAATATACAGATTTTATTGTAAAAAATTATATATATAACTTTACTGTAATTATTGAATGTCTAAACAACACTCATACTCAAATTATCAGCTATTTAATGTAGAATGTAAAAATAAAACTGTTACCTCAAGTTATTGTTACCTCTATTCATACACTTAATCCAATTCATAATTCATTAAAATTAAAATGACTATTGTTAAACTATTGTAACTAAGACTGTAAACTAACTCTATCTATCTATCTATCTATCTATCTATCTATCTATCTATCTATCTATATCGATCGTTTGTCTGTCTGTCTGTCTATGTGTGTGTATTTATAATGTTATATTAATATAAAGACTGTCAACAATCAATGAATGTTTCATAGCTGTTTTAAAAATAATTGTTCTGTTGTGTGTGTGTTATGTCTATATAATAAAAAATATACACACGTGTGTGTGTACGTGTGTGTGTGTGTGTGTGTGGCTTTCTTCCCCCAAAATGTAATACAGCATGAGCAAACATAGCTGTCTTTGAGGTAGGCAGTGAAACCTTTCTGCTCTCAGAATTTGAAATTATTATTCCACAGTTTTGCTTATAGCCTGAAGTAGGAGAAATGGAGAAGAAGCTGTTGCGGCATTCCATTTTTCCATGTAGGAGTATAAGAGCCTGTGTTATTTGCATACCAGGGACATATTTAAGCTGTATTACATGCAGGAGAAGTGTTACGGGGAAAGAGGCTATACATCTAAAGTAATGATGAGTTCAAAAAATGTGTGAGAAACAGCTTTACCCTGCATGGAAATACACTCTGTGGGATCATTAAGTCTCCTCGGCTTCAAAGTGCTAAAGCGCTCTAGTGAAAGCCTATTAGCAGTCACTGGGAAGCTCAACTCCGCACTAAACTGCGTTCTGTTTTCATGTCTTCCCTCAGTGATAAAGCCTTATCTATTTAAGATGCTTGAAAATAGCTCATATTGAGCAGCATATTAGAATAAATTAAATAAACACATTGCATATATATAAATGAAACTCCATGCGGTTAATCACATACACAAAGAAAAGACACCCACATTGAAAGCCTCGCCGAATAAGCAAAATCTTACCACAAGACGAGGCTTTTCTCAATCTGTTTAAACAAATCAATCACATTCTTAAAGATATTTGTGACAATGTGCAAAGATTTATTATTGAATGCATATGGACAGGATTCTGTCAGCAGCTTTATAAAACCTAAACACAGACAAACGCATGATGCAATTACAGTAATCAGCACATGTCAATTAAACAGAAATTGCACAATTGAAAACACACTTTTATATTGTAATGAATGCACAACTGATAAACAACAACACACTCAGCCTATAGATTAAGTAATGGACAGGTTTTGTACTCTTCACCACACTGGTGTATAAATGCATTAAATACAGAATAATATATGATTTATTTTTGTTTACCACTGACAAAGAAAGCTTCCTTCTATCAGAGATTTAACCAAATTTGCATATCAACAGCTTATAGTTTGCATATTGACATTATATAAAAGTCATCTTATAATAATGATCAAATTAAATTGTTATTAATAACACATACTAATTTACTAGTGATTATTTAGAACATACACACATTTGTATAAAAACTGTTTCACAATTTTACAGACAGCCTTCATTTGGTGCAACACATGCCTGCATGTAGAATAGAATGATATTTATCCATCAAATATTATCTAAGCTGCTAATGTCACTGCAGTCCTCTTTTGTAAAATATGAGATAAGTAGATACATCTCTTTTTATTGGTAACATTTAGCTAAATTGATGCCCTTTGTGTGCACCTGGTGCCAAAGGTTAGCATTGTGGTGAAGGTCTTCTCTCTCCCACAAGGATGCGTTCAGCCGATAAAGGTTGTCCCGACCTGCCATGCACAAGCGATACCATAACTGATACATTGTTGCATTGTGGGTAGGAGTAGTTTCAATACACAACTGACTGGATATCTTGTATATTTGTGCAAATTAGATTGTATAAAATAAAGCTATATTTTAGGGAATGTGTATGAGAAAAAAATCATTATAATTTATGTTCAATCCAATGAACAAATTAAAAACATTGCATTCTTTACTTATTTTTCTTTAGGTAAAACATTCTGATTATATATTTGTGATAGTATAATATGCAAATTTTGCTTTATTTTGAGTCATAAAGATCCAAATTAATTTAACTGATCAAGTGGCTTTTTAAAGCAACAAATATTATCAAAGTCAATGATAATAACAGTCAATGGCCTTTAAAAAAAACTAAATAATTATCACAAATGTAATACTTCAAAAATAATATTTTAATCATTTAGATTGAGATTTACTTTTAAAAAATGGCATCTTTGAGCAATTCTATTTTAACACAGTTCACACAAAAGATAGTTAGATACTTAAAAAACAATAAATAATTCATAACAATATACATAATAAATGCATTTGGTTATACAATATTTCTTTGTATACGCCTTTTCCGTTACCTTTGTCAGATAGCATGGTGAGAGTGGAGGCAGACAGCTATGTTGTTGACTAGAGGCAGACAGGCACATCGGGTGAAGTTCTGCTCCAGCTAGAACAGCACACTCATCTAATCCCTGAGGCAGAAGAGAGCGCCGTACAAAACTACTGTACACACACTCACACATCTTCACTCTGCAGCTGTGATGAAGTCATCTAGGGGTCTTGACACGCTTTCGTCTAGCTTAGAAATCATTTTCAAATGTTTTGGGACTGGTGTCCACACTAGACAGTTACAAGGCTAGTACTGTACAAACCCACTGGCAGAGCCAGAGCTATTTATGGTTGCTTAATACCGCAAATGGTGTTGCAAGTACCTGCAAAAGCCACGTACTCATAAATCAAGTTTTGCTGATCCATCTGGACCATGCATGTGAAGAAAAGAAAAGAAAAGAAAAGAAAAGAAAAGAAAAGAAAAGAAAAGAAAAGAAAATGTGTATCAAGTTACATCAATGGAATAAGATAATAAATAACATATATATGTACGTATGTATACCCACACACACACTGTAACAATTATTGTAATTTTAACTGTAAAAGACTAAAAATGCTATACAGCATAAACCTGTTAATTGGTTAACAGTACATTTTCTTACTAATAGATCTAACCTTTCATGTCATGTAATTTTACAGTTACATTCTAGATTTACAGTAACATACAGATACATTACATGTAAAGTTTGTGGAAGTGAAAAAGAACAAGTCGTTTTATAATCTACAGTGAAAAAAGTCAAATGACATTCCCAGAACCCCCTGTGTGACACTTCACATTTGATGGTATTTCGTTTACATGTGTTTTCTAACAGTTTTTGTTGTCAGTTATGTATAATTGAGTTTTCTGTTACAAATCATGTGGTTTAATTAATATTTATTGCATTATTATTTCCTTGTCATGTGTCACAATATTTGTGTTTTGTGTATCACACCTTCTATATATCAGTATTTACATCAGCTTGTGGAAAATTATTATTATTATTATTATTATAATCTTTTTTATTTTTGATTAAATAAATTTACAGGTTGTTTTTTTTACTTGATTTTTACATAATTATTGTAAATATGACATATTTAACATATAAATAATGTCTATTTAAATAAATGTTTAAACTAATTTAACGTGTGTGTGTGTGTGTGTGTGTGTGTGTGTGCGCGTGTGTGTGTGTGTGTATTACATTTGACATTACTGTATATTATCGTGTACTGAGTATATTTTATAAGTCTGGACTTGCATACTAAAATGAAATGCTGCAGTGAAAATGTCTAAACTTGTAAATGTTTTAAATAACTCCTCTGTGTAGAACGTAGCTGTCATGGGTATTGTTAAAAACTCTTCCCAGGTGTCCCAGGAGTGGTAGCACAGGAGGGTCAGAGAGTCACAGCACTGCTTTACTGCCACCATCACTCTTCATCCTGCGCTGCACAAGACGCGTTAGTGACCTTACCAAAAAATCACTTATATCTGACCAGACCGCTAATGCACTATCCAGATGTTACGCTTTCGGCTTCATGTTTGATGTTTTTATACACCTACTATTCTACCTTATCCTGAACGTGGCCTGCAGATCATCTACTTTATTTATTTTTTTTACTTGTCATAGTCTACAAACAAATCGGAAGGCTGCATACAGTGAAAGTCTTTGTATTACAAGGCACATAATTATTTGTATATTTGCTGGCTGAACAAAGGGCATCACTCGTCAGAGAGGTGTTTCCATTAAAAAATGATATCTTAACACTAAAGGTTACCAAGATGACATTATGCTCCTAAGACGTGTTTGACGGACACATTGAAGTTTATGACCTCAGAGGTGAAGCTTCTGAACTAAAAGTCAGAGACGGAAGGGCAGTAATTTTAATATTGTATTAGTAAACCTCCAAACAAGTGATTTTTCACTTTTCTTTACAGAACAAAGATTTCAATAGGATAAAATATTTTTGAGGAGGACAAACAAAGAGCATAGGTCAGTTTCACGTCTGTGTAAATCTCACGACGGTAATGAAAAGTCTGCGGTTGTTAGGGTCACGTGTTGACAGAGTTCATTTGAATCAGTTTCAAGCATTCGAAACTGAATGTCAAGCCAATTTGATTTTGAGCATTCAAGCTCCTATGACACTTCAAGGGGCTGCATTGATTCTCGGTGAATAAAAGGCAAGACGCATTAAATATTTCTATATTTTGCTAATCATTTAATTATTCCACCCACTCTGAGAGTGGATTAGAATGATTTCGACAGAGAACATAGTACCTAGCCACTTACCAGTGTAAGAGAATAAACACTATATACATTAAAGGAAGCACTTGGCGGAGCTGCGTTCGGGGCTTGATACTGCCTCCTATCTAAATGGCTAATCCATGCAATGTGTGGGTGGGGTGATTAACGCTCACACAACCGCATGAAGAAAATACATTTGCTTTGAAACTTTGAATACGGTCGGCATGAATATGCAACTATGAATAATTGGCAGAGAATGGGAGCTGGCTTGGATTAACAACTCAAAATGCAGTTTATGACTAATTGTGTTAAGTGAAAATAAACTGGCACTTTTGTTCCCGGGATAATTAGCTTTTTAATGTTTGCCGGAGTGATTGTGGGAGCTGTGCTCTGGCGCATGTTATTTTTTCAAGTGGGCCCTCTAGCTTTCCTGAGGGGAATGAGACTTGGGTTCGTGTGTGTATGTGTGTTGAGGACTTTTATTAGTGGGGAAAAGTGCAGCCACTTAATATACCTACTGCTGTCTGTGTAATTAATGTTAATTAAAGAACAAAAGAAAAATGTATATGTTTATATGTATATATAAATACACACACATACATGTATATATTAAAGAAATTTATCATATATATTGATGTTAATGTATAATATAAATCATATATAAATATGAACACTTTTATTAGTGGGGAAAAGTGGCTTTCTAGCTGTAAATAACTTTGTAGTGCAGCATATTTGTTTGTTTAGACTTCTTTTTGATTTTATGCTTGAGGCTTTGTACATATTTTAATGGAGTTGCATTAGTAGGTTTGTTGCTTTTGAATAGCCCCTTCATTCATGCTTAAACCACATTTACAGAGCTAAAATTGCTTCGTGTTTTGAGCAAGCTATGTGAGTCGCATTCTGCAATACTGTGGAGCACCTCCTCATGATTTGTTTATGGTATACTGTATTTATATATACATATAAATATACACAGTACACACACATATACAGTATTATGTAAACACAAACTTGTATGTGAAATGTGTATTTTTATTCCAAGTCATTGAAGCATTTAACTGTATTATCTAGAAATATTAATTATTACTTTTTAATTATATTAATAATTGACATTAAATTATATATTATATTTATAAATTACTTTAGAAATGAATTTAAAATAAAAAAGTTTAAAATAAAAATAATTAGCATTTTATTATAATTAGATTAACATGGATAAAATGATAAAATGTTGGATTTCAAATCATAAAGCTGTTGTGTAAAATTAGGATTCAGTCCAAATACAAAATACTAAATTCAGAAAACAGACTTCAAATAAACAGAGTAAATTGTATTTTGTAAATATAATGCCAGAAACTCAATAATAATAATGGAGAATGTCTTTAAAAGAATATTTAATAT
Organism: Sinocyclocheilus anshuiensis; assembly: GCF_001515605.1. Lineage (NCBI taxonomy): Eukaryota > Metazoa > Chordata > Actinopteri > Cypriniformes > Cyprinidae > Sinocyclocheilus > Sinocyclocheilus anshuiensis. Next base: position 4,056,432 of record NW_015552625.1, on the reverse strand, counting down.
TCACTAACACAGATTCACATGTGCACAGTCAAATCTTCATTAGATTACACAGAATGTCCACAGAGGTCACCGTGCATCACACGAATCCCTTAATGAGGAGCAGATGTTCGAAAATGAAATTCTATAAATTATTTCAGGTTGATTATCAGCCCTCATCATCTCAGAGATGAAAAATGCACCAGGACATCACTCATAGCATATAAGCATCCCCCGCCCCCCGATTAAAGGCCCACATATTTTCTATATTGTACCCTCTGTTATGTGGTTTTGCAGACTGGACCCACAGTAAAGAATCTAATAATCTGAGGGAACCAAAGCTTTAAGTGGGTATAAAAGCATGTATACATCTCACACACATACCAACATGTGCTTTCTGGCCACTACACTCCGTCCCGGCCTAAAGGGATCATGAATTTCACCAACATAATCTTATACCAAAAAATAACAATAATGGATCATAAGTGTGTCATTAATGATGAGAAATAAATATTTTCTGAGGTTATATTAAAAGCAGTGGCAATATTAGCTTTAAAAGTAATAGAATTGTTTTTTCTTAGTTTCAAAGCAGTAAACTGTTCTCTGGGAATCCCTGATAGAGCATCCCTAATTTTCAGGTTTAGCATTTGGAATATGTTATGAGGCACACAGTCTTACTCTTGTCAAAGTGCTTTTACAGCTTAAACAAATTTAATCAGAGGAGCTTTGAGTGACAGGGGGGAGCTCTCCCACAATGCTCTCTTTCTGCCCCACACTCCTCTTACTCGGCAGCAGCTGTGCAGACCCGCTAGTGGAGGTGCGTCTTAACCCAACACTTTAATTTCACTCTGAGAGCATTATGAAAACATTCCTTATTCAAATACCACCAGAATAATACTACATGGTGGTAGACTACTCGTTTTAACATTGCATTCTGGTCTAATGGTGCACATCTTCAACTTTCTCCAACGCATGAAGAAATTTGGCGTTTATATAGACCGTATACTCACACACACTAAAATGATTGTGCAATCTATAAGTAGACACAGTGCTTAATTTGTAAATGAATAATTGCCGGATCCAAAACAGCAATTAAAAGGCGCTGTGACCGACACTGAAAATACAACTTAAGTTTTCCCGGAACATTCAATGACGTCACTAAACGGTGATGCCACAATTATATAGAGAGCATCGTTCACAAGTTTCTGCATTAACCTAACTAGAGCACAGCTTCAAACCCTGGATCAAAAATGGGTTGCCAGGATGATTTTAGGAAAATGTATATCTAAGATACATTAAAAATAACAAAATTTGTTTTCATAAAAATAAAATTCAATCATAGTATAGGTATAAATATGCAAAAAATATCTGACTTAAATAAATAACAGTTATAATTAAACGTGCATCCTTGCTTTATTTTACAAAATCACAAATGTTCTGTTGTTATTTTGAGTGTGCAAAAATAAAAGTAAACACTTTGTGCTTTCGAATTATGTCTTACTCTTATCTGTATGACCAAAAATTATGTAGGCCTAGGCTATTTTATGTTTCAGCTGTTCGATCGCGCCGGCGCCTCGCACGCTCACACACACACACACACACCACATATTCGCAACTCAAACATCGCAGTCTGTTCATTATCAAAATAAAATACAGTCAACCAAAACAAAAAGGTTACACTGGTCAATTTAAATAGTCTGTGGTATAACTGGTCCACTTTGTATGCCAAGCACATTTTTGCTCATGTGAAGAGGATATTTCTGTCGATATACGAACGCACGCGAAGTACAAAGCCTCTACATTATAAATAATAGTTTCATTCAAATACATCGCGAAAATGGAAACATTAGGATTTGTGCCGAATGAGATGTAGCCTACGTGAGCCCAGTTAACGCCTGGTACTTTCAGTTTCGCTTTGTTTTGGTTTATATATTTTTATTTCATTCTTGTTCTGTTCTGAATACCGTTACATTTATATGATTTGTTTTGGAGTGAGCTATACTAACGTATGTAACTATGTTTATAGTGTTTATAATGTTTATACATTATAATAGTTCACTTTATTTGGTATTATTTCTGGTATTATTACACTCTCTCCAAACGTTCTGCTGCACAAAACATCAATGAGAGCGAGTTTGAAGAAAGCTGACTGGTCACGGTCAAAAATATGTTGAGGACCAATGCATAACCTCCAAATATGCGCTCGCTCTCATATGCAGGCACGCACTGTCATGATCTAATGGCAAAATCTGACATTTTCCGTAACAGGATCCGGCAGGATCCGGCTCAAATTAAGCACTGAGTAGATATCTGATAAGTAGAAATCTTCTGAGATTTGGGGTTAAAAATTTTTTTAAATGTCTCTTAGGCTCGCAGAGGCTGCTTTTATTTGATCAAAAACAGGAAAAACAGTAATATAGTGAAATATTATAATAATTTAAAATAACAATTTTCCATTTTATCTGGAACTCCTTCAGAAATCATGTAATGTGTTGATTTGGTGCTAAAAATGCACAAAATTTTAAAATGGTTGTGCTGCTTAACATTTTTTGTGAAAACCGTGATTATTTTTTTCCCCAGGATTCTTTCAAACAGCATTTATTTGAAATATAAATCTATCATTATAAATGTACTTGATACCACTTTTAACCAATTTAATCTATCCTTGCTAAATAAAAGTATTAATCTATAAATCGAAATAATTCCACTTTTGACGAGTTTAATGTATCATTGCTGAATAAAAGTATTTTAAAAAACGTTTAAATTGTAGTGTAATTGATTGTTTTAAGGAAAATATTAAATTGAATTAAATATTAAATTAAATTAAATTGAATTACATAATTTAATTATTATAATTCTTTTAGTTGTGATATGTTATGGTATGCCAGTCATATTGAGCTCATGTAAAAGCAAACGTTTTTGGTTACTAATGTAATTAGTAGAAATTCGCTATTAACAGTCAACTATGATTCATTTATTCAAGTGAGCGAACGTTTCGGTTACACTTTATTTTAAGGTGTCCTTGTTACAGTGTAATTATACATTTAAGTACTGAGGAATATTAATTAACTACATGTACTTACTACATGGCTAGGGTTAGGATTAGGGTTTGGCTTATGGTTAGGTAACATGAGTAACAAAGACACTTTAAAATAAAGTGTTACCAAAGTTTCTTATGATAAGGAAGTTACTGAGACAGAGTGAGTAGTATTTGTTTGGTCATGTGACATGATTCAACATGGCTGCCCTGTATAAACGCCATCGGCCTTTATTGGCTACTAATACACTATTTATACTTAAAAAAAAGCACACTGTTAATTTATTTACTTTTTAATTAAGAAAAAAACTATGTGCATCTTTAAAGAATTTGAGACAAAAAAAGATAAAAGATTGAGAGAGATTACAAAGTCAAGAGGAGATGTTGGGAAAAAAGATGGTGAGTATGAATAGTGGAGGTCTGCACAGGTGGCTTTAAAGACCTCAGGCCCAGTGGGGGTCTCCCCTGTTTCACTCTGTGCACAGGTGTTTATTAGCACATAGGAACTGCCATATGTCCCAGCATGCAACACAGCCTCAGGGTGTACAATCAGCCCTCACACCCATAATCATCAGCAACCCTGGCAGCACTCTCTCGCTCTCTCTTTTACTCACTCACTCTGTCTCATGAGAGATCAAGTGGGGCAGCAAAGCATTTTGTAAATGTTTTCTTCCTTCGCTTGGTTTGACCCCAATAGTTCATTTCACTATATCAACATCCCTAATGCACTCCAATGCATGGATATTTGGGTCATTGATATATAAGAGTGTCCAGGATTAAGAAAATGGAACACTTTTAAAAAGTTAGTGGAACACATGTGGAAAGTTGTTAGCATTTTAAAGGTGTTAAGTTTAAAATGTTCAAATTTCCTTGTTTAAAAAAAAAAAAAGTTAATGAATTTATAAATACAATATGTTTTGATGAAGCTGCACCACATGATATTTTACAACTAAAATCTCAATGTCTTGGCATAAAAAAAAAGTCAAATTATTATTATTATTTTCTGTATTAAAATCATGTATGAATTGCACTTGAATGTATTGTTGAATAAATTAATAGATAGGACAAAAATGTTTTTTAAAAATTAGTTTAACACCCAAAGTTATTAGATTTTTTACATTTTAAATACATTTTTTAATTGAATCTCGATGATTGATTGAAGCTCAATCATAAGTTTCAAAAATGATGAATTCATACATATTACAGTTACATCAATACATCTGAGGAATAGCACAATATGACATTTTACAACCTGAAACCTCCTTGCCTTATCATAAAAATGTTAAATGATACTTTTTTTCCTGTATTCAAATCACTGCATGCATGAATTGCACTTTAATGCATTTTTGAAACAATTAATAGATAGAACAAAAATAAGCATCACCTCATTGACTCATAAGCAGATATGAAATATATAATGGGAGTGCAGCAGAGAAAGAAAACATATAATAACACAAATTAGATCGCAAATCTTTGTGTAACAGATATCAAATGCCTTCCCATTCCTAGGCTTTCCCTCTGCAGGGATGGAAATGTTTTGCACCTGGTCAGTATGAGAGAAAACCATTTTCATTTTAACAGCCCCCCCCACTCAGGCAGGCATGTGAATGATTGGGCAATGAATACATACTGGTTGGGGGGGAGATGGTGGGAAACCAGCGAGCGGTGCCTGTTTGAAGTGGGCATATGGTTGCTGCATTTGCATTTAATGCCCTTCAGATTACGAGCGTTAACTCGTGCTAAACACCTCGCTCGGTTGGGGCTAATTTGATGAGGTCATGCTGTGACCTTGTGACCCCTATACCCCGATGTCCTGTAAGTGAAAGCAGCTGGGTGCAGATCAGGAGAGATTTGCACGTGTGTACACACACACACATCACATGCAACCTGTTCTCATCTTTATTCTGGCCCTTAGCTTATAATGGTCACCGAAAAATATGTAAACCCTTTCACAAAGCGTAGAACCTACAATGCTGAATATGGTCAAAATTAATATGGCATCTGTAAAGGTTTTTACAAATATTTAGATTTTAAAACTGACATGGCTCTTGAATTAACTAAATTGTGATGTTTATTTTTTAAAGAAAGTGCTCTATTACTTACCTTACCAGAACAAATGGAAGAAAGCGAGGCAGGTCAAGGCAATATAGTGGGGTTCAAAACTTTGAGACTACACTGATTTTTTAAATTTTATTTAAACTGAAATAAACAGAAGGTTTATTGTTAGAAAAAAAATGAAACAGAGAATATTTAGAATATTTAATATTAATGTGGGCACATTTGCTGCATTTGCAACCATATTCACACATGAGCTACTCTTTGGATCTTTATCATTTTTATTTTTTAAATAATCAAGTTTTACACAATCAAGTTTTTATCTCCCCAAATATCATGATAATCCTGAAATTCACAGTTTTTCAGTTTAACATTTCACTTAAATTGTCATGCTGATAATATAATTTGTAAAATAATTTATAAATGTTAAAAACAAAAACTACTTTAATCATATTAATACTAATATTTTATTTGATACATTTTTTCATTTAAAAATATTTGCAAAAAAAAAAAATGCTTTTACTAAATAAAAGCATTTTTGCATCTGGTCTCAGATATTTAGACCCTCACTGTATTTCTTCTCATACAACTCAAGCAGATTTATAGTAAGAATTTGAATGTACTAGCTGCATGGTGCAAATAATGCTACTTGAAGTTTAATTATAAACTTCCAGGCGTTTTATTCCAAAAGCATTCCAACAAGCACTCACAGCACACACATTATGACCACCGAAACGCACAAATACACATATTGCAGGCACACAAGTAGCTTTCATTGTGTTTTAGTGAAAGGGGGCGTCGATACGCTGTGACTGAGCCTCTCCATTCAAACGGGGCACAGTGAAGAGGAGAGCACAGATCTGTTCAGTACAGTCTGAGAGCTTGGTTTAGCTAACCTCCAAGGCCACAACAGCAAGGAGGCCTCTGGAGAGCCTCTCTTATGTCAAAAGAGGGGAAAAGCCGCTCAGCTTTTAAGACATCGCTTGGCCTTTTGATCAGTTCACAAGTTACAGTCGGAAACTGAGGCCTTTTTTGATGCAAATGGCCGCTCATCAAAAGCAGCACCGAAAAACATCTCTCTCTTTGGGACGGTAATGGGTCTCGCTCTCGTTCTGGGAAATCACACAGCCAAGGACTGTGTAAAGTGTCCACTCAGAGTGCTGAAAAGCAGTCGGCTCCACAGGTGTGGACACTGTAGGCCTACACGTCTTCCTGTTACGATATCCGAGTCACACACACTCGCAATTAAAGGATTACGGTTCAAATTATTAGGAGCGCAATGCTGGACAACACACCGCTAATTTGTTCCCAGCCCCCTGTTTATGGATCAGTAAGCCCAATAGTAATGAAGTTTAAATGTAATTTGAGTGTTATTATGGTGCAGTAGTGATTAATTAAAAGGGGCTTTGCAATAAACGTGAGGGAGATATAATAGCAGTTAGTTATAATGTAGAGCAATTTTTCATATTAATGAAGATAATTGCTCGTCAACAGCTTGGGCATTTGATCTCTCCGTTCAAATGGAACAAGCACAACTTTGGAGAAAATACTGAATATTAAAGGGATTGTTCAACCGAAAATGAAATTTCTTTACTCACCCTCATGTTGTTCAAAATTCATATGACTTTCTTTATTCTGCAGAACACAAAAGAAGATATTTTGAAAAATGTATCATCTATTTTGTCCATATTCTTCAAATCAATGGAATGCAAAACTCTGAAGTTCTAAAAAACACATATACTACTGGACAAACGTTTGGAATAATATATATTTTTTTAAATGTTTTTGAAAGAAGTTTCTTATCATCGTTCTTATCATCATCAGAAGTTTCTTATTATAATTTCTTATCTGATTATTTATTTGATTAGTTGATCATTTTAATATGTTTTAAAATTGATTGTATTTATTATATATTTATTATAAATTATTATTAGTGCTCAATTATTATTAATGGTTCTTATTATCAATGTTTTGCAATATTTTTGTGGAAACTGTGATACATTAAATGAAGAGATAGTGAATAGAAAAAAAACAGGAAACACACACACACACGCACGCACGCACACACACACACACACACATATATACGCTAAAAAATGCTGGGTTATTTTTTTGTAACCCAAATGCTGGGTTCAGCTTGTTGGGTTATTTTATTGGGTTATTTTTTATATTTTTACCCAGGTGCTGGGTCATTCTAACGCTGGATTATTTTTTTATACCTAACCGCTGCTGGGTTGAGCTTGTCTCCGGTGCAGTGTTGCCAGACATACGATAATTATCGTATTTGTACGATAATTTTGACCTCTGTACGATGTACGATCAATAATGAAAAAAATCCCATAATGTACGATAATTTCGAAATTTCAGAACGTGTTTTTTCCAAAGTCAACCTCATCAAAACAAAGCCATGAAATCGGCTCATTACAGACGCTCTAAATGGGTTGGTGCACACCTCATGACCCTCAACATCTGGCAACACGCAGGACTCTGATGACAGCGACTCAGAGGTGGAGTTTGGACCTTCCCACAAGGCGATGCGGAAAACACGGATGGAATCGCAGAATCCAGTCAACAGAATTTACTGTATAACGCGGAATGTCAGGGAATTTGTCAAAGTTTGGATGAATTAATCAAAGGAAGGTCATTACACTTAAATTGTGATATGGACTAGTATCTGTAAATATTATAAGCTGCAAAAAGGCTATTTAAATATAAATCCTGCATGTTCTGTGTCTGTCTGAATCATAGTCTATGGTCTGAATGAATTTCTATGGTCTGAATGAATGTCACGCGGTTTTGTTTACTACACACATACGCTCCCGGTGATTTCAGCATCTGCCTTCTCACTAAATAGTTCATAAATACATGAACAACATCCCCAGAACTGCTCTGAGAGTCAAAAATATATAGTTTCTGCCAGAAAT